>NW_015626872.1:990996-1023785 GCF_001515625.1 Sinocyclocheilus rhinocerous
TATTACTGTATATACTTACATACATACATAATATATTTATAAATTATATATATATATATATATATATTATAAATGGTATGCAATTTAATGCACTTCCTCTTTGTGCCTTATCTAAATTCTAAAGTTTTATTGATGTAATCTAGTTGATTCAGTGGAATAATGACTTTTTCTGCATGAATACAATAAAATAATTTAGACGAGAGTGGTCTGAGGGAACAGAAGCAGGACCTGCAGAAGGTTTTCCTTCGGTGTGGCCAGCAGATTGACGGCCGAGGAGAGCTTGAGAAGGTAAGTGTGAGCCAGATCCGCGAGTCCGGCTCCGTGAGCCCAGTCCATCAGCAGATCCAGATTGGCCCTGACCTGGACTCCACGGGACCAGCAGTAAAACGCTCCTCCGGACCCTGCACACGAGAGCAGCGGTCGCATGAGATGCATGAAACACCTGAAGATCAGCCGCATCTGCTGACTCACTCACCTCTCTCCATCAGCAGGTTGAAGAGCAGAGCGTTGATGAAGAAGAAGAGGTAGGAGAAGAGCTGCGCGCTGATGTCCGGATGCACGTCGAACGCTCGGAGCAGACGCAGACTCTGACTGCAGACGTCCAGCACGCGTCTGACCTGCGACGACACCTGCAGCTGCCCGCTGTCGGAGAACGCATGACTGTCCAGAACGCCGGGGAGAAGCGGGTACAGCATCTGACCAAACACACACACACACACACATGAGCCCAGGAGAACACACCGCTCCTGATGCTGATGCTGATGCTGATCGCTCCATTCTGATGAACAGCATCCATACAGAACAACTGCTGACCTTAACCTTCCTACAGTAACCCTCAGAGTTCATAATAATGCAATTCTATAGCAAACTAGAACTAAAACCACACACACAAAAAGAAAACTCAAGTAAATAAATCAGCTAGTGGCCAAAGCAACATTTCTCATTCTTAAGGGTTAGTTCATTCAAAAATGTACCAATAAATTAACAGCAAATTTTCATTTTTGGGTGAGCTATATATTTCACTGAGATGTTAATAATTTACAATTATATATATTTTTAATTTAATAAAATTAATAAAACTATATATATATATATATATAATAGATATAATAATATATAGACAAAGGCTACTGAAAATGACAAATGACACAACAAAAACTACTAAATATTTAATTAAAAATGAAAATGGAAAATATAACAATAAAAAACTGATTTAAAATAATAATCAAACCTATAAAAATATCTCAGTGATACTAAAAGAACAATGAACCTTAGCAGCGATGGCATGTCAAGGTGGTCACAAGGATTTTCATCTCATTTCTATCTAATTTATAAATAATCTCAAATTTTAATAGCATATAGTTTTTTATTCTTTTATGTTTTATATTTAATTAAATTTTTTATTTGATTTCTTTTCTGTCTAGCTGATTTTGTCCCTTAACTGTCTCCTTTTTGCTGATTTTTATTGTGGAAAAAATATATTCAAACTAATTTGAATCAATATCCAAAAATGTTTATCACCATATTTATATGTCAAATAGTGCTCTAATATTGAGATGAAAGATTCTCTTAGTGAATATTTTCAGACAATATTTTAATAATTTGCAGTCATTTTAAAACTTTTTATACAATGCCAAATAAAGGCCAGATAATGTATTTAATCTCTTCTTTATATATATTTTAAATATTTTATTTATATTTCATTTTAATATTTCATATGCATGAAAATATAAACTCTAGCTGCACTTAATGAACTTTACTTTATAAAAATACTATGGACACATGTTTGAAATAAAACCTTATTTTGAAACATTTTTCATTTTAAGATTTTTATTATTTATTGATTTTTATCTTTAATATTAATTTTATATATATTTTAATTAATAACTAATTATTAATTGTATAGTTATTTTAGTGCATCAGGTTAACCTGAATGAAAATGACATCTCTTTCAGCAGCGCCTATATTTGAATAATTCATTGTTTAGGTCGTGCCACTTTCAAAGTTCATTCCTGGCCATTTCTAAAACACAAGACAGTCCATATACATCTTATCATCAACAGAACAGGCTGAACTTGCTCAGACAGACCACGATCTCGCTCTCGTCTGCGATAAGATTTCGACACTCACTGACCGAATGACCGTTCATCTCGCATCCTTCCTGCAATCCTTCATGCTTTAAGAGCCTAAAACAGACCCAAAACGACTGGAATAAAGCTGCTGGTTGTCTGGAGAGAGATGAAGCACATGTGTTTGTCATTCTCTGACATCTCTGTTGCTAACAGCTCTCTATATTTGAGCAGTAAGCGTGTATGTGACTGCATGCAGTCGGGGAATGACTGAAAGAGAGTCTGTGTTGAAGACGTTCAGCCCACGTGCTCCATCTCAATGTGCCACACATCACAATAACACAAAGCTGGCTTTGTTCTGTGTAATTGTGTGCAGACGGCTGTATGTATGGATTCTCAGGGAGACACCAGTTTGGCAGCCGCCGGCCGCTCCGTCTCCAAACAGCAGAAAATATCCACCCAAAACCATGAAGGAAAATCTGACACACAACCAAACTGCTTCCCACTGAAACAGAGCTTCATCTGCAAACGCTTTCAATGGTCATAATGAGATTTCATAACAGTCCAGTTATTAACTTTAGCTGATTAATTTCCATCTAATTGCTTGACATCCCTAATTTTTAGAGCTAAAAAACTGCACAATGTTTAATTTCATTTAAATACATTTTTTATTTTATTACATTTTTATTTCTGTTTTTGTTTTTTTGCATTGCATTGCATCTTCCATCTTTTTCCTTGTCACTGTCATCTGTAACTTGGCAATATTCCCTGTTTGGAATTCAAATTTGGAACAGTTTTATTAAAACATTATATTCATGCATATATTGAAAACATTTTTGACAAGGTTTGTTTCTAATTGTTTGACAACCCTAATTTTAAAAAACTGCACATGAAAAGTTTTATGAAAATTGTTATATTTTATTTTAAGTATTTTTATTTGTATTGCACCTTCTGTTCAGGGCTATTTTATAGTTTTTATTAATATTTTTGCAATTTTATTTTATTTTAGTTTAGTGTTTTTATTTGTAATGTATCTTCCATCCAGAGTCATTTTAGTATTATTCAGATAGTTTTTCATCAATTTTTTATTCGTTTTTATTTTAATATTTTATATATTTTATATTTTAGTTCAAGTTTTAGTATTTTTGCGGTGTTTCTGTCATTTTTTTTTTATTTTTTATAAATACATCTATATATGTTATTAATGTCTTCATTCATTTTTATTTCAGTTTTAGTTTCAGTATTTTTGCAGTGTTTCTGTCATTTTTATTTGTTTTTATAAATACGTCTATATATGTTATTAATGTCTTAATTCATTTTTATTTCAGTTTTAGTTTTAGTTATTTTAGTACATCATCAAAATAAACTAAATGAAAATGAGAAATCTTGGAAACTAACTCAAATAAAATATTTTTTTAATATATATATATATATTTTTTTTTCATTTCAGTTCATGTTTATTTTATTTCAACTAACGTAAATGGGTTTTTAGTTTCAGTTTTAGTTTTAGTTAATGATAACAACAGATTTTCTCTGTCACTCCGCTCTGTGACTTGCTCATTGCAAAGTTGAAGTGATTACTGAAATATTATATGCATGAGAATGCTATTCGAATGAATTTGAATTGAATGTAAAATGTTTCTCTGCAGCAAACACAGACTGAATGCAAACGAAATCTGTTGTGTCCAGCGCTGGGAATCACCAACAAATGTGTTTTATTAGTTTAAGTCCAGCAGCTGTTTCCTTCTCAGCGAGATCCAATCACACACAAGCGGCTCAAAACCTCCACAGAGAAAACACAGCCTGTTATTGAAGCCGTAAAACATCAGTTTGCTTTCCAACCGGCCGTGTTTGTTTTTGATTCAATTTTCCTACTGAAAATATTGAGCTCATAACGGAGCGCTGGCACCGTGTGAGAACAGAACGAGACGTTTGCCAAGCTTTTAAAGTATCAAATGTCATTTACAGAAGAACGGATGGTTTGTGCCACCGATACAAACCACACCACTTAATCATTTCCACTCTCAATAAATGCCGATCAATAAAAACGTCAATAAAAATGTTTCTCAGAATCGAAATGTTAGGATGAAAAACGTCGTCTCAAGGAAATTTCCCACGACTCCAACTAACTTTTGAATTTATTTTATTGCACGCTTCAAATGACTATCTTTATAACGAATGCAATTAGTCAAGGATAACCGGTTAGTCGAGGTTAATGACTAAATAAATGTTCGGTTTGGCCTCTCTCTATATATTCAAACACAAACTCATTAAACATCAGAGATTGAATTTGTTTGCATGATGACGGATGAAATGCCTCCAGCTTGTTGTTTCATTTACCGTCGGCCGTGAATTTAGTTTTTCCACAGAAAAGCCTCATCAAAATGTTGGACGTTGTATTGCACTAAATCAAATCACACCCATATAAACAGCCTCTCTTTCCACGGCAAACAATCTCAGATGAATTATAATTTCCCAAAGGGGGCGAGACATTGGAGGATTTTCCCATGCAGAATACAAATCAATCCCAAATCCCGGCTTTGCCAAACGACGATGTCTGAACACTGAATTAAAGTCTGTGAGAAACGAACCTGTTGCTATTCAGCAGAATCTCTGCAGCTTATGAAATATAACCGAGGAAACTTTTAATCACTTCAAGACTTGAAGTCATAGGGTTAGGATGAAAGACGTCTGCTCATGCTGCATTTATTTCATCAAAAACACAGTAAAAATTGTGAAATATTACAATTTAAAATAAATGTTTTCTATATATGTGAATATGTTCACATAGAATTTCCATCATCATTACTCCAGTCTTCAGTGTCACATGATCTTCAGAAATCATTCTAATATGCTGATTTGCTGCTCGAGAAACATTTCTGATTATTAGTGTTGAAAACAGTTGTGCTGCAGAATATTTTTGTGGAAACTGTGAAACATTTTATTTTTTTAAACTAATAGTAAAATATAATATAATCTATAATAAAACCTTAAAAAATAAGGTAAAATAGAAGAATTATAAAAAAAAATCTTAAAAACAAACATTTTATTTGAATTACGTAGGCCTTATTAATTACTAGTTGACCGGGTTACATATCTCATTTTCATTTAGCTTAAATTGGTATACTAAAATAACTAAAACTGAAAGAAAATGTAATAAAAAAAACTATATAGGCATATTAAAAAAAGAGATAAAATAAACGAATAATAGGCTGCTCAAGAAACATTTCTGATTATTATTAATATTGAAAACAGTTGTGCTGCAGAATATTTTTGTGGAAACTGTGATACATTTTATTTTTTTAAACTATTAGTAAAATATACTATAATATATAATAAAACCTTAAAAAATAAGGTAAAATAGAAGAATTATAAAAAAAAATCTTAAAAACAAACATTTTATTTTAATTACGTAGGCCTTATTAATTACTAGTTGACCGGGTTACATATCTCATTTTCATTTAGCTTAAATTGGTATACTAAAATAACTAAAACTGAAAGAAAATCTAATAAAAAAAACTATATAGGCATATTAAAAAAAGAGATAAAATAAACGAATAATAGTAAAAATAACCAAAGAACACTACTAAAAATGTAACTAAAATTCTAAATATGAACAAAAAACATCTGCAAATGTAACAAAGGCACATACAGTAAGAAGCCACTAGTGAAAATGATATGAAGATCACATACACGTATATACTGTATGATACACTAGATTCATTCATTCATGTCCATCAAGGTCAGATGCAGCAAAGACATCTGGAAGCACTTGAGATCAGCGCTGCAGTTCACAAAGCCACAGTTTCTCTGGGCTGCTAACCTGTGCTATTCATCATTCAAACCGGCTCACGAGCGAAAGCTACAGCTTTTCTTAAGCACAATCTGTGTTTCCATCAAGTTGAGTATACGTAACGTATATGGTTTTGTGGTGTAAAGAGAGATTTTGACCCCATTTCACTGCATTGACATTGAATTCGCTCAAACATTGTGCCACATTTCAGCACATACATCTATGGCTATTGTAGATAAATCTATTTTCTAAATGCATATTATAGATCTTATTGTGAACGGTTTATCCGTGCATATGTTTCTTTTTTATTTTGTCTTCTCTCTGGGGACAAATGCAGGATTTCTCCAAGTATACAGTGTTCTTAAGCTCCGCCCCCGCAAGCTCACGCCTCATCTGCATACTTGCTTGAGAGCCACGCCCACATCTCAACATCCAATCAACAATCCGATGCGAATCCGAAGTCCCGCCCTGAATTTTTCTTTTTGATAATAACCATTACACTCGAATGTGTGTCACAATACGGAAGAAAAAATCTGTCGCTACTTCCTTTTGTTGTGACTTTTGTCTGCACTTGTATATTTAATATACTGCTGCGAATTTCTTCAAAATGTCTTTTGTGCTAAACAGATGTAGTAACTAATAACTAAAACTGAAATTATACAGACTATTTATATTTTATTACATATAAAGTATACATAAAAATCACAAAGTTAAAATGAAAACAGAAAATATAAAAAATAAAATTCAAAATAAGAATGAAAAATAAATGATCAAATTATAAAAATCTCAATTATACTAAAATAACACTGGTCTCAAGTTTGTATCTTCCTTTGTGTTCTTTGTGTTAAACTGATGTACCAAAATAACTAAAACTGAAATAAAAAAATTAAAAAATTACATATTTATTATTACATAAAAAAATACATATAAAATACATATAAAAAAATGATAACAAACACAACAAAATTACTAAAACTTTAAAGGGTTAGGGTTTAAAGGGTTTTGGGTGAACTAACCCTTTAACTAAAAGTAAAAGAAAAAAAGAAAAACAAAATTAAAATATTAATAAAAATTTGAATAGTATCTCAATCATACTAAAATAAAATTGGTTACAAGTACTACTAATGTATCTACTTTCTGGTTCTTTGTGTTAAATTGATGTACTAAAATAACTAAAACAACTAAAACTAACTAAAAAAAAATCTAAAAATTCTATAGACATTTAAAAAAAATCCAAAATACATAAAACAAAAACGCTACAAGTTTCACTAAAGTTAAGAAGAAGAAAAAAGTATCACAATAATACTAAAATACTACTGGTCACAAGTACTGCTTATGTATAAATTGATGTTTAAATATGTCAATTGTTAAATTGATGTATTAAAAAAAAACTAGTAAAAATGTCAAAAACACACAAAAAAAATTCCAAAACTTTAACTAAAATTAAATAAAAAATTTTAAAGTAATGTACTAAAATAGCTAAAATTGAAAGAAATCTTTTTTCCACAGAAGAAATAAAGTCGAACAGCTTTTGAATAACTGATGACAGAATGATCATTTTTGGATGAAGCATGCAGAGGGCCTGACCTTGGTGAGATAGTAGACACATTGCTGGAAGGTGAACATCAGGACCTCCTCCAGGACCGTCATGGCCTCCTCACTGGCCGAGCGCACGGAGGAGAGCCGCAGCTCCAGCACCGCTGGAATATAAACACAGACACGCAAACATACTGAATCTGAACACATACATCACATTATTCACATCAGCACTGACTGATTTACCAATGCAGTCTTCCTCCTCCTCCTCCTCCTCCTCCTGAGAGACTCCGTGCAGCAGAGGAACCTCCTGCTGGTGGATGAAGTGAAGGATCTGGACGGCGTTGGACATCCAGAGGACCAGCGGCTCCAGACCCCGGATCAGTCTGTCAGCACCAGAAGGCCAGTCTGCCGCGTCTGACTCACTTCTGCTTGCGTCAGGAGAGCGAGGAAAATCTGGTTTTAATGTACGCCGTGTCTAAGATATTGAATTTTAATTCCTCTGGTTACGAAATGATGAGAACTTAGTTCCTGATCTTACATTTCAGGCTGCAAAGCTGCGAGTTCCTTTGCCTTTTCCTGTATTAAAGTATTAAAAAAGATGCAGTACAGTTACAATGCAAAACACGGAGGACTAAAAATGTCTAATGAAATGTCTATTCAAATGCTGTCAAGAAAATAATCCATAATAAAACGTGCCTCACACAGCTCTGGGGGGTGAATAAAGGCCTCCTGTAGCTAATCAATGCGTTTTTGTAAGAAAAATATCCATGTTTAAAATATTATAAACACTTTTCTCTCACTTCCGCTAACTGTCGTATGCGGAAGTCGTTCTGGCGGATGATGTAGTATGCAGCGTAAGTGCCAATGATTCGTGACGAACACGGAGGAGAGCAAAACAAAATGCCAGTCACGAATTAGAAGCACAAAACAAGGATTTGTAAAGAAAAATGTCAAAGGAGTTCGATATAAGCCAAGAGGAGACTGGTTTTCCTTTGCTAAAGTAAGGAAACTTTGCTTCCTTTGCTCCTGTAAACAAACTCGTGAAACTAGCAACTAGGCGCGCGCGACGCATACGTCCTACGTCATCCGCCCGGAGCGGCTTGCACATATGACAGTCAGCAGAAGTGAGAAAAAAGTGTTTATAACGTTTTAAGTATGGATATTTTTCTTACAAAAATGCATCGATTCACTACAGGAGGCCTTTATTAACCGTGTGAGTCACGTTTTATTATGGATGCGCGCACTTTATTGCACTTCTTTTGGACTGCTGAACAAAAACACCTGCCTAGTGCCATTATAAAGCTTGGAAGAGCCAGGACCATTTTTAATATAACTCCGATTGGATTCGTCTGAAAGAAGAAAGGAATCCACAACTGAACAAACCACAAACAAGTAAACAATGCTTAGTCTTTGTCATGCATTAGAAAAGTGTCAACCCACTAAAACTGAAATCTTAAAGGAACACTCCACTATTTTTGAAAATAGGCTAATTTTCCAACTCCTCTAGAGTTAAACAGTTGAGTTTTACCGTTTTCGAATCCATTCAGCCGATCTCCGGGTCTGGCGGTAGCACTTTTAGCTGTAGCTTAGCATAGATCATTGAATCTGATTAGACCGTTAGCATCTCGCTCAAAAATGACCAAAGAGTTTCCATATTTTTCCTATTTATTCTAATCAGATTCAATGATCTATGCTAAGCTACAGCTAAAAGTGCTACCGCCAGACCCGGAGATCGGCTGAATGGATTAGAAAACGGTAAAACTCAACTGTTTAACTCTAGGGGAGTTGGAAAATTAGCCTATTTTCAAAAATAGTGGAGTGTTCCTTTATATTTAATTGTTGTCTTAAATGTGTAGATAAAAACTGTAAATAAATAAATAATAAAAGTTTAAAAAGTTATAGCCTGCAGTGATACTTTTATTGCACTTTTTGGACCACTTTAATTTTATTACTGATAAGGAAAATGAAAACTGAGTGAAAATCAAGTAAAAATGAAAAATGTTAATCAGAGTTAAATGTTAAATGAATGCAGAAAACAATGTGATTATTATTATTATTATTATAATAAATGTAATAAATAATAATTAAATCATTTTTACAGTGAACCATTTTATGCAGTATTATACATATGAAGTCAAAAATGTTATTTATCAAAAACATTTAGAATATTATTATTGCCATTTTAAAATAATAACTATAATTAATAATAATAATAATACATTATAAATAATAATGAAAACTTTTTTATAGTGTACCATTTCATGTGGTAATAATAAATTGTTTTACTGAGATCAAGAATATTATTTTTTTATATAATATTATTTATACTTTTTAAATGATTACAGTATCATTAATAATAGTAATGTCCACAGTTTGAATATTCATGTTTCTTGAATAGTAGAGCATGGCACAATCAATGCCATGGTTTGTCTCCCAGGAACAGGCTGGCATCTGTTAGAATGGACAGAGAGTATAATAACAATCATTACACACATGTGAAGTTTACGTGTAGAGTGTATATACTGTATGTGCGCACGTGTGTTTGATCGTTTACGGTTGTCATCACACACAGCTAATCTGGCAGGAAGTGTGTCCACCCTTTGGACGCTCCACTTCCTGTCCAGCGTGAACACTAGGCCTGTTTTTGCATACGTGTTCATTTTTCATGCCATTTTCCCTCTGTGTGGCACACTCTGTTATTTTCCAAAGGAATCGAAGGGATGTGGGATCATTTTTTTCCATGGTTCATTGACGTCACCTGTGTTGTATTATCCAGTGTAAAGGGAGTGAATCTTTGTGATTGTAAGATTGTCAATTCTGATCACCGACTGAATTATTTTCCAAAGACAAACAAAATGAGAAAATCCCTGTAATTCTGTAGTTTAACATCACTGGCTTATGTCTAAAAACATAAAACATCATGCTGAAGTCTCCAATTACTATAAAAGCTGGAATTGTGGTGCAAAACCCCTTGTGAAAAAGAAGTACTCTTTATTATACTTTTAAAAAGAGTTATGGAAATAATATACTTTAAAAGAATATGTTTTCAGAGACTTAATTTCATGTTATTTATAATTAAATAAAAATAATTAATAGATTAAATTAATATTAAATGCAAGTTTAGTACATAAGTACATCTTTATATGTAATTTACTGCTGAATGCACTGACAAGAATTTATGATAAACTAAAATATAAACTAAAATATACTTCAATGTCATTTCTATTGAAACTTGAATGTAATGTATTGAAATATATTTGTAATTACACATTTGGAATTATGTATTCGATGTAATGATAATTTGTAATTTAGTATATTTAAATATATTAACTTTAATCTAATGTTAAATAGTTAAAATTATAATCAATTATTTTACATGTGCTTTATTATGTTAGTCAATACATCAAACAAAGTGTACTTCTTCAAAGCACAACAAATCATTATTAAAACTCTGCTTTAGTGTGTTAAGAAGCAATCATAAAAATGTCTCTATTTAAGTCACTTAAGTGGCCTTTTATTACATTAATATTATATTATCTGCAAGTACAGTTTTTTTTAACATACTTTTAAGATTTGAAGTACACTACAAGTGCTTATTTAATACAATTAAGTGCACTTCTTTTTCTATTTACCTAAAAGGTGTCCTATACACTGTAAAAAAAAAAAAAAAATGGAGTATGTATGTTTTACAACAAAATACAATTTCAGTAGTCTTTCTACAAAATATTACTGCTATTACAGTTTCTTTATAATTAATTGCCAGCTGTACTAGCAGTTTCTGAGTGAAAACTGTTTCCACATCCATTTTTCAGTGCAGGTAAAAGAAAGTCATTTGAGCTAAATATGATATTGAATAAAATAATAATATTCCTTCTAAATTTGATTTGTATGGAAGCCCGTTTCCGCCACAGAATAAAAATCTAAAGTATAATTTAGATTTTTTTTTGCCTCACAATTGCATGTTTATATCACACAAACCTGAGGGAAAAAAGTTACAATTACCTTTTTTTTTTTTTTATTCATTGAAAGAAATAAGCTTCCAACAAATAGTTCATTAGCAGGACACTGTGTTGCTTTGTCGGCCTCGGCCTCTGGATCCTCCTCCTGCGTTCGCTCCGTACAGGTGCTTTGAGCTTCAGCTGTCAGATCCGTGTCACTGAGACTCTTAAACAGATTGTGTCTGCTGTCCACGGCGTCGTCACTCACGCATACATCCAGCGGCACGGATTTCCCTCTGCAGCGCGTCTTCTGCAGCTTACGTGCCTGTGCGTTTATACCTGGAGAAGGTGTTAAAGGAATAGTTCACCCAACAATTTACTCACCCTCAGGTCATCTAACATGTAGGTGAGTTTGTTTCTTCATCAGATTTGGAGAAATGTAGCATTGCGTTACTTGCTCACCAATGGACGCTCTGCAGACAATGGGTGCCGTCAGAATGAGAGAAGTTAGTGTGGATTATTGTGATGTTTTTATCAGCTGTTTGGAATCTCATTCTGACGGCACCCATTCACTGCAGAGGATCCATTGCTGAGCAAGTGACGCAATGCTACATTTCTCCAAATCAGAAACTCTCCTGAGGGTGTGTAAATTTTCAGCAAATTTTCATTTTGGGGTGAACTAATCCTTTATTTATATGCAAGACCAATCACAGTTTATATGCAAATAGTTGTAAGAAAGACAGCAAATTGCAATTCAGTATGCAAATATAGAATACACCAAATCAAAATTGTGGGTTACATTTTAAATGCTGAACATTCAATAAAATTCAATAGCAGGTTTTCAGGTTCAAGAAACCAAAATGAGCAAAATTGCCAATTTAATTTCAGAAGATTAATACTTGTGTTAATTGTTTGGGCTTTAAAACAACCATAACCAGAACTTCGGAGGAAAATAAATACAGTGCTGCCTTGCAAACGGCTTAATACAACTTTAACTTAACTTTCGACAACTTGAACTTTAACCGCTTTACTTTAACTTAACTTTATTGTCAGTTTGGCAAGAGCTAATTAAAATAAAATAAAAATGGTAGGGCTTTCTGCATATCAAAATTGAACCATTATCTCAGTGGTAGTAAATATCTGGTTTCTTGTCTTGCTAAAAGCACAAAATTGTCTGTAGGCAGGAACGAAAAGCGCCTACAGTAAGATGGAAAAAGTAAACCGGTCAAAATGGTTGGTTTCAGTCGTGACAGTAAAAAACATCTTTAATGCAAATGTGATTATGCAGGAGGAATCGTGTCGAGGTATACCAGCGGTCACAGTGTCCTGGTCTTTAGAGTTGTTTTCTTCTACAGTGGCTTTGCGCTGGATCTCAAAGCGTCGAGCGAATCCTTCTCTGGGTTTCCAGAGCGATTGCAGCAGCAGCGGCTTCTCATTGTCTCCCACCACACGAACACATTCGGTCCTCCAGCACTGGTTTCCAATACAGCCGATCACATCACATAACACATAGTCATCAGCGTCTTCTTTGCTCAGGGAGTATCTGAAACAAATACAAACAGCAGAATAACTGATATGTATGAAATAATAGAATATACATTCACACTGCTGTACAAAAGTTTTAAATGTTATTCAAAAAACTCTACTATTCTGCTCACCAAAGCTGCATTTATTTAATCAAATATAGTCAAAATTGTGAAATATTATCACAATTTAAATTAGCTGTTTTCTATGTGAATATGTGTTAAACTGTAATTTATTCCTGTGATCAAAGCTGAATATTCAGCATCATTCCTCCAGTCTTCAGTGTCACATGATCTTCAGAAATCATTCTAATATGCTGATTTGCTGCTCAAGAAACATTTCAGATTATTATCAATGTTGAAAACAGTTAAACAATTAAAGCTACAGTAAAACATTACAAACTTTCAGGCACACACTCTAGCTGTAGAATTGTGAAAGAATGGAGAGTTTCAGTATCTGAGTGCTGACGCAGCATTCGATCCAAAGTGGCTTCACCAAGGAATTCATTTAGCCTTGAATTTCAAACTTCTCCAAACCAACCGAGACATTTGGTATGAAAACTTCTCCTGCCGTTACAACGGACTTTAACCAATGTGCACAAAGGCCGTTTTGTGCATTTACTGAAATTCAAACCCTTAAGAAAACCATCTGGACTTTTTGTTCAGATATCAACCGCATTATGATTTTAAAATATTGTCAAAATATTATAAGCCAAATTTAAATATTATTTCACACAACCCTGAATATATTTGAACCGCATTTACTGCTATGTAAGTCTTTTAGCTTTTACCAGGAAACCCTTTTATTAACTGTTGGTGTTAGGACACTTGGTGCCTTTTCCCTATTACATATTTTAGTAATCATCATAAATTAGGTATCCTTTGAAAGTTTAAATACTGTGATGAAAGCCTTTTTGAAATTAGATAACGCATTACCATGAAAACTGTACTTTAATTCCTCTTAGCAGGCAGTTTTCTTGTGGTGATCATAACTTTTGTAGAAAAAAGTTACTAAAATGTTTCTTAAATCATTCCACTAACTTTATTTTTAACCCACAAAATGTAACATTATTTGTAACAATATTCTACGAATATTAAAATATCCAGTTTTATTGCTGTGGTTATTCAATTATTTAAACATTACAAAAAACATTTCTTAGAATGTTCATCAAGTAAAAATAACATCACGGGGATGTTCGGAGAATGTTGATCTCGGAATGCTTTCTCTAAACATTATGAGTGCATAAAGTTATAAGAATGTTCCAAAAACATGGCTTTAAGGAGATTCATATAACATTTAAAAAAAAGTTAGTGAAAGTTGTGGAAAAGTTCCTTGTTAGCTGGAAATGTTGTGACCATAGACTGTATAAAAACATGGACGTAGTGTCCGTGACGTCACCCGTAGATTTCCGAAGAGTGTTTTTGAAGCTCAAAATTGGGCGGCGTGTTGGCAGCGTGTCACCGCGTGTCATTCCCGGATAATCGAAAATGGGCAAAGAGGCGGGAGCAGGTTACAGGACAACACTTCAAAAAATTCAGTGAACAAAATGTACAGGAACCTCATTTTTTGTGATATCAACTTCAAATTTGGAATACAACTTGGTTTGATATATGGCTTTGAATTTCTAGCAATTGTAGCGTCCATACTATTTTGTAAAATATATTTTTGTGTACAAAACATAAAATGTTTAGTGCAGTGCATTTGCTTCTAAGCTAACTTAAAAATCTATAACCTTAGGTCTGTTATTCCAAAGCATTCATGAATTACATCAATTTAAGTTCGGATAGCGCATTTTCATGTCTAAGCTCAAAAAGGGGGTGACAATTAACAGGTTAAAGATAATGCTAAATACAGTAGCAAAATCAGTGGCTTTATTCTCTGGCCCCACCTGGCGAGTGCCTCTTTAACCAGCTCTCTGGCACTGGAGCGTGTGGTGGCCAGTATGCTCTTGTAGTTGGCTCCTTCACAGATCTCCGTGCCAAAAATCTTTAGAATGCCTGGAGCCGTGATGTGATTGGACAGTTCGGAGGGGTCGTCTGTCACCAGCGCCTCCTCTCCCGTAGCGGCCATCTCTCCAGAACCTCCTCTGGGTCCGCGGCCGAACACCGCCGACAGACGGTGCTGGTGACGCCGGATCTTGTTCTTCGCCGGTTGGCGGATTCCCACGCTCTCTGTTGATCTGGCCGTGCCGCTGGATGAGCTGGACCTGGAAGAGGAACCAAAATGATTGCTCTGTTCTCCACTGGACTGTAGATGCAAACCTACGTCGCTTCAGTCTGGCTGTTCATAACTGCACCCAGTTAATGAACAGCAATGTTCACAAAATGAACAAAGAGACTTAAAAAACACACACACACACACACATACAAAGCTCTGCATAATACTTGGAGGATTTTGTCCAATCCAGTAATCAGTTTATTTCAGTAGCAGTGGCACAAAAGCTCCTTTTCAGCCTTCACTAATTGCGTCAGTAGTACCGTGTATGTGTTTCCTCATCTATTGGCCCTACATAAAATCTTCTAAAACTATAACTCATTTAATTTTTCCACTAGCAGTGTCCAGGTGTGCAAAAAAAGAAAAAATCATTTTTTTTTTTTTTTTTTAGATGCCATAGAAGAACCATTTTTTTTCTTAGGATGAAGAACATTTTAATAAACTAAAGAACCCTTTTCCACTATAAAGGATCTAGTGTGCAATGGAAAGTTTTTATGGATGTAAAAAGTACTTGATGCCAATAAATGCCAACCATCAATTCTAATAAAGAACCTATATTTTTAAGAGTGCAGTGTCATTTACACCTCAAACTATGTGGAATATAATGTTTAAGACTGTAGTGGAAATGACATTTTAAACAAAATAATAAAAACAAATAAAAGAATAAAAAAAGTTATTTTGTCTTTTAACATTAATAAATAAATACATTTAGCAAATTCCACAGCATGTTTTGTACCATAAATACAACTGAATAATAGGCTATTTTCACCTCTTTTAGCATAATTCGACAAAATTGCAGCTTGACCGGAAATAACGCACAACAAAGTATTCTAGATATTTACCTTGATATTCTTCACACATGACATCTCATATTTAGTCTTAACTTCTTATTTGCACTGATATCTCCTTAGTAAACAAGTTCTGATAAAAGTTTTTTTCAGCGCAGAATTGTTTATTGTGGTGGAAATTATGCCTGTGAAAAATCGTTTTCACACAATAAATATCTAAATAATCTATGTTTATTTCACACTTGTTTTAGAACATACCCAGCTA
This sequence comes from Sinocyclocheilus rhinocerous, assembly GCF_001515625.1. Lineage (NCBI taxonomy): Eukaryota > Metazoa > Chordata > Actinopteri > Cypriniformes > Cyprinidae > Sinocyclocheilus > Sinocyclocheilus rhinocerous. Next base: position 1,007,127 of record NW_015626872.1, read on the forward strand.
ACAAGCGTTCTCAGAACTCTGGCTAACGTTCTGGCAAGGTTCTCTCAACGTTCTTGACAACGTTCTTCCAGTAACGTTAATAAAACACTCGTTCAAAATTATCTGGTCCTTTAAGTTCTCAAAACGTTAGCACAAAAACATTAATTATACATCATTAACGGAACACTTTATATATATATATATATATATATATATATATAATATATATATATATATATATCATTAGGCTACAGTTATAACTAACGTTCTCATAATGTTTCCACAACGATAAAATGGAATGTTCCCTTAACGTTCACATAACTAAGAAAAAACATTTCTTAAAGACATTTAACAAACTGCATTTTGAACACTGAGAGAACATTCAGAAACAACATTTTCACAACTTAATACTAACGTTAACAAAACGTTCTTAGAACGTACTTTCTGTTAGCTGAGTAGCCTTTAGTAACAACACTTTTATTATTGAAAGTATTGTTTTGAAGTCTTTAGACCAATGTAAAAATCATAAAAGGCATTTAAGGTAAATTTTTATTTTACTTAATATAACATAAAAGAGAGAAAATACATGTTGCTTTAAGTCTGTAAAAGACTTAAAAATCAATTCACTTCAAACACATCAACTCTTATGACAGTATGCTTGTATCTGTTTGGCTAACGTGTAAACTATCAATCTAATATCAAAAGGACTGCTTATGAATGACTAGTAGCTACTTTCTGAACTTTGTATATGTACAGTAAGTGGGACTTCAGAAGTGAACTCACTGGACGGATCCATTGCTGTGTTTCCTCCCGACCCGGGAGAATCTTCTGCGGGACGCGCTGAGCGGTAAAGCCGCAGGTGAGGCTGGAGGAGGCGGCTTGGATGTCTGTGAGCTCCGCTCGTTACCGATCATCATTCCCAAAGCTGTCCAGAGCTCGTGTCGTCAAAATAACGGGTCCGTTAGAATGAGCACACATATCATACTCCGCTATGAACAAGCAACGTGAACTGTTCAAATCTTTGCTGCGAGCAGAATGACATCCAGAAGGAAACTTTCTGCTGCTACAGCGCTGCGTCTCAAACGCGCTGAACTGTCTGCGTGGGCAGCACTTGTGGGCATCATGGGCGCGTTCCCGAGTCAGCTCTGTTAAAAATGCTGCGCGTGCCTGTCATGCTTACAAATGCTGTCTACACAGACAACTTACTGATATTGAGACAAGCTGCACGCGCTGCTGATGCGCCGAAGGGAGGTTCCTGAGTGTGTTTTTTTTATTGAAGCTTAACTCAAATCAATAATAACTAAAAGTACCATACCTACCAACATAGCATGGTATAAATATCATTTAAAATCCATGGTGAACATGAATATTGATAGGATATTGAATACTGATATAATATTGAATATTGATAGAATATTGAATTCTCAGTATAACTGAAATTGATAATATTGTCATTATCATATTTTATAATTTTAACACTTCCATCCATCCAACTATCCATCCATTCATCCATCTATTCTTCCATCCATCAATGTATCCATTCCGCCTATCCATCCATCCACGCATCCATCATTGTGTCCATCCATCTATGTATCCATCCATCCATCCATGCATCCATCTAAGCATCCATTCATCCATCCATCTAGTTTCCATCCATCCACCCACCCATGCATCCATCTATGTTTCCATCCATCCATCCAAGCATCCATCTATGTATCCATCCATCCATCCATTAATCCATCCACGCATCCATCTATGTATCCATCCATCCAAGCATCCATGTATCCCTCCATCCATCCATCCATCCATGCATCCATCTATGTATCCCTCCATCCATGCATCCATCTATGTATTTATCCATGCATCCATGAATCCATCTATGCATCCATCCATCCATCCATCCATCCACACATCCATCCATGCATCCATCTATGTATCCCTCCATCCATTCATCCATGCATCCATCCATGTATTCATCCATGCATCCATCTATCTGTCCATCCATCCACACATCCATCCATCATGCCTCTATGTATCCATCCATCCATCTATCCGTCCATCCATCCACACATCCATCCATCATGCCTCTATGTATCCATCCATCCATCTATCCGTCCATCCATCCACACATCCATCCATCATGCCTCTATGTATCCATCCATCCATCTATCCGTCCATCCATCCACACATCCATCCATCATGCCTCTATGTATCCATCAATCCATCTATCCATCCACCCAGTCATTCATCCATCCATCCGTCCATCCATCCATCCATCCATCCATCCATCCATCCATCCATCCACGCATCCATCCATCCATCCATCCATCCATCTATGTATCCATCAATCCATCCATCCATCCATCTATGTATCCATCAATCCATCCATCCATCCCTCTATGTATCCATCAATCCATCCATCCATCCATGCACCCATCTATGTATCCATCCATCCATCCATCCATCCATCTATGTATCCATCCATCCATCCATCCATCCATCTATGTATCCATCCATCCATCCATCCATCCATCTATGTATCCATCCATCCATCCATCCATCCATCTATGTATCCATCAATCCATCCATCCATCCATGCACCCATCTATGTATCCATCCATCCATCCATCCATCTATGTATCCATCCATCCATCCATCCATGTATCCATCAATCCATCCATCCATCCATCTATGTATCCATCAATCCATCCATCCATGCACCCATCTATGTATCCATCCATCCATCCGTCCGTCCGTCTAATTTCAAACCCTTTTTATGCAACTTACCTACAACAAAACCAACAACCACAGACCCCAAACCTCAAACTGTAACCCTTTATCAACCACAACAAACTGCCTAAACTGGGTCAATGTGACTCCTGTCTTCTAGTAAACCTCACTGTAAGTGTTTGAACAGTGATCAATCTGGACAAGGGTCCCATCTAGTGGTCAGTGGACACATACAGATACAGGACATACTGAGATTCAAAAACAACCCTAGCTTCAGCATTCTTTAGTTTTAGGCTCTCATGATCAATATCACACCTTACTTTTTTTTATTATTTAACTATGCTTACATAATATTATGGGATTTCTTATCTGTATTATTTTCATTGTAAAACTATTCTATCTGTACATTGTGCATTGTTGTATTGTCTAACAAACAGATGGAAGCTATGAAAAACCCATAGAAGCATAGTTACCATTCTCTTTACCTTCTAGATATTTTCTAACGCTATTTAACTCTAGGTTAAAAAGTCACCTGTTCGGTATAATCACAGATAATCAAGCAGCTGCTGCAGTTCTTTATTACACCGTTAGAGGGCGCGCAACACCCAAAAAGCGAAAGTACATCAGTTTTTAAACATGAAACAAAGAATGTTAAAAAAAAAATTTTTTTACATCTGTGCTGAGTCACAGTAAACTAACAGTCTCGCTAGATTGTGCAGCATTTGCCATTGAAACAAATGCTTTAGCGTTTGCTGTAGTGTGCTTGATGTTATAGGTTTAAGAGCAGCATAATAAGCACTGTCCTCAACTCAGAGGGTCTACATCACTCCAGAGCAGACAAAGTGTCTAATGTTTCAGCAATGATCCTGACCGTCCATCACTTAATTAAATTGAGCTAAAGACATACAAACGCAAAAAGCATGTTTTTGGCATTAAGGAACAATTAATGCATGTAATGAGATCTCCTTCATCAGGATCAATACTTCGGTTACACTCTCTACTGGCTCACGAGCTTGAACTTTTTTCATGAGTTCTGTTGTTTATTGACTGCTCTACTGTAAACACTTGTTTTCATTAAGAACTACAGGCCTTTATAACACATATACGCAGGCCTTTGCCTAAATGCTGTTCAGCAGTGACAGATTCGTGACAGTAAAGATCCTATATGAATAGGATGCTATGTATGTGCCTGAAGACAATTTGCATAAATGCAAATTAATGTCTAGTAAGTACTATTATCTTCCTGTGGGGCATAATAATGCAAATGTGTGTGGTTTCACCTGCAATGTATGCAAGCATCGCAAAATCCAAAATCACCCACAATGAGAGGAATTGTTCAATGGCTATACACGAAAAACTGCTTAATAAACATCCGTAATAAAATCCAAATGAAAATCTAAAAAGGCAAATGTTTAGGTTTAGAGGTAGAGGATAGTCATGATATAATTTCTCACTATAAAAATAATAAAATAGAGGAAAAGTCTCTACCAACAAAGACAAATGGACATGTGTTTGTTTCTGACCTACTGAAGCATCCCAGTTCTCTCAAAGTTATGAACAAACATTCTTCCAGTAACATTAAAAGAACGTTTGTTAAAAGTTATTTAGCAGTTATTAACACTCACATGAGCACTATATCTATACATCGTTGGTTCATCGTTTTGTAAACATGAATACTTCCTAGTTTCAAATGGTTTAGAGAACATTTAAAAGTAACTTCACATGATGTTTGCAAAATGATAAAATAGAATGTTCCCTTAAAGTTATCACTAACATTCATATGAACAACATTGAAAAAAACAAAACACTTAAAGATTTGAAGAAAATTGGAAATAATGTTTTTATAACCCTTACGAAAAAGAAGTTTATTCAAGTGTGCTATTAGTATACTTCTTTTAAACTAAAAATAGGAAAGTATACTTATAGTCTACTTTTTATGTATTTCTCAGAAATGGGCTTTATGTACTTCTCAGAAATATACTTAATATTTAAGTATACTTGACTTATAGTCTACTTAGAAAAAGTTTAAATATATCTGAGCTATACTTGTGTTCCTAGAATCCGTGTTTTCATTGTTATACTGTAGTGGGCGCTAGTATACATTTTCTGTACAGAATTTCCAAAAAAACACAAGTGAAGAAGAAACCGAAACAACAGATGCTTCCACATGTATTCTAACACGATCATCAGACATAAAACAGTATCAAAACTATGTAACATTATGGAATAAAATGTCGACCAATGAAGAGGTAATAATAACTGTCAAGCTTTGGGGTGTTGATCGACTTTATCTACGTTTTGATTATCGTTCTGAATCCAATTCATAGTCTTTTTTCAGCTTTTTGTTCAAAATGTTGTTTATTTCTTTATTTTTTATTTATGAAACTTATCCACATTCAAGTGTTTAAAAAAGGAATGCATGAAGCTAGAAGCAGATACCCTGTTCTTTTGATGTTTTGTATGTTCAGATATTCATGTAACAAAATATATACAAATTAATACCTAAATAGGGACATAGTAGTATACTTAAAGTATGATGTAAAGTTCACTTAAAGAAAACTTACGAGTATACTTGCAGTATAAAACTACTAAACTAGTAGTTTACTGAGACTATACTTCAAAGTGTACTAAAATGCTACTACAAGTATTTAATTAGTAAACTATCAGTATACCTATAAGTTCACTTTTAGTATAGTTGCAGTACAAGCTAAAAATATTGTTGTAAACTAGTTGTGTACTTAAAGTTTACTACTGTTATACTTAAAGTATACTTAAAAGTATAGTTTTATATACTAGAAAGTGGGCCAATTTAGTCCCAAAGAGTATTGAAATAGTACACTTACAAGTATACTACTAGTACACTGATATTTGTATACTTGCTACATAAAGTATACTTAAAAATATACTTGAACTTTACTTAAGTATACTTAATAAAATAAACTTGAAGTATACTACTTTTTGGTAAGGGAACTTATCGGGAATGTTAGTAAAACGTTCTTAGAACATATTTTTGCTAGCTGGGAATCTTCTGGGGACAAAATTGCCAAGTAAATAGGAGGGAAGACTATTATTATGGATGCCTTTAAGGAAATTGTTAGTTTTTATTTTATTTAAGCATTTAAAATGTTAAACTACTGTTATAAAAGCTTATTTATTTTATTTTTATGTATTATTTATTTGACTAGATAGCTGTACATAGAACGTTCTCAGAACTTTGTCTAACGTCTTGCAAGATTCTCTCAATAACAAACTCTTCCAGGAACGTTAACAGAACGTACCTAAACGTTAGCACAAAGAATTAGCATATTTATACATTATTCATGCAACGCTTCTCTGAAACAGTTGGTCGAACTTTTTTGCAAACGTTTATATTTGCTAGTTTCAGAAAGCAAAGTAACCGTTCCCATAATGATCCCATAATCATATCTTAAAGGGAACGTTGTCAAAACATATCTTGAGGACGAAACTCCCAACATGTCAGGTAACTAGGAGGAAAAACTAATTTTGTGGATGACTTGCTGAAAAAAAAAAAAAATGCTAACAAATATGGATACGCCTCACAGATCTACGCACAAAGTGGGCGGGGCTCTCGTGCCATGACAACCTCAGAGTGACTGTCTACTCTGAACCAAACCAAGCCAGGGGGGTAAGAGAGTACAGTTTCGGACGTCATAACGCGCTCCCCGGGGGAGGAGGGTTAGGAACCGGCCACACAACTAATAACAGATTATCCGCTGTCCGTCGATGCAGTGTGTTTCGTCTATGTGTGCACGTATGAGCGTGTGTTTCAGTTGCATGCAAGAACAAAAGCGCAGCAAAGAAAAGCAGCCACATCCTCCTGTCGGCATAAGGAAGAGCTCCGTTGAATAGCGATGAAGCACTTATGCGGCAATCTGACATTTTGGGTAAGTGCTCATCAACTCTCGCATGGTAAAAACATCCGTACCGCGAGCTTTGGATGTGTTTAGCAGCTTGTGAATGCATATGAAGCTCTGTTTCCTTGACACTCATTAACTACATCAGCCAAGCGTTACGCATTGGTGTAACAATCAATGCGTAACGCTGTTGTTATACATATATAAAGATCTTAACTAATTTTACTGTGGCTTAGCATTAGAAGTAACAGTCGTTCAAACAAAATTACGAATCTGCTGGTGTTCCCCATTAGGCTAAGTTATGAAAACGTTATTTTGGTTTTGGGAATGATTCTCTGAAGTTCAAAACGGGCAAATTTTTTAAACGTTGGTAAAAACATTAAGACTCATTTTGCTGACATGATCGTGAATTTGTTTTTGAATGTTTTCTGAGCCACTGAGAAAAGTAATTTAAAAAAATGTATTGTAAATTTATGTAAATAGGAGGGAAACTAACTTAGTAACGGCTAATGTACTGGCAAGGTTCTCTCAAAGTTCTTCCAGGAACGTTAAAAGAACGTCCGTTCAAAGTCATTTGATCTTTAATAACGTTCTCAAAACGTTAGTACATTATTCATACATCATTCATGGAATGTTTTCCTGAAACATTTTAGTTGGACATTAGTCTAAGGTTTTTAAACATTTCATAAACAAAGGGATAGTTCACCCAAAAATGAAAATTCTGTCATCATTTACTCACCCTCATGTCGTTCCAAACCTGTATGAGTTGCTTTCTTATGTTGAACACAAAAGAAGATATTTTGAAGATTGCTGGTAATCAAACGGTTGGTGGTTGCCATTGACTTCCACAGTATTTTTTTTTCCTACTATGGAAGTCAATGGCAACCACCAACCGTACAGGTTTGGAACGACATGAGGGTGAGTAAATGATGACAGAATTTTCATTTTTGGGTGAACTATCCCTTTAACAAAAAGCATGAAATTAGACGAACTTCCAACTGAAATGTTTCAGAAGAATGTTTCATGAATGATGTAAATATTGTTTTTGTCATCATGATGAATCATTTTTCGTAGCTGAATCATTTGAATGAATTGGTTCACAGCATTGCTTATGAGTTACTAGACTGAATCGGTTTGGGAGAGCATCGATCATCGAATTCATTGAACATTCGACTCGTAGTGATTCGGGTTTACAGAGAGAACTTTGAGTATTTGAATCACTATCAGGTTGACTTTAATACTTGAACAGACAAATTACAGATACAATGTACTGGAATATCCATGTGAAAGCCCGCAGGTGATGGAGATTTACCGCTGATTACAGAACCGGCTTTACTGATAAGATGCGCGTTAAACATCGCATGCGATTTATCGTGCAGCCCTAAAATGTAATAACTTTAATTAATAATATTAAAACATTTACTTGAATTCTTGTATATAGAATGCAACAAAAATAAAGTATGTTTAATGCATGAATAATTTCTTGTAAATGCGTTGCATGTAAAATTATAAACGCATTTATAATACATTATAATACTTATCGTTGCACCTTTAGAAGGTACAGTTCATTTAAACACATGACAAGCAACCAATTTCACATGTAACAAAAATTATAATGCATTTTAGCTAAGGTTGCAGTTATTAATGAAAATATACAATACATTGTACATAAAAGCTTCAAGTACAGTGTGTAAACATATTAAAAACAGCATTTTTATCATCTATATCATTTATACACCACAAAATACAAATACATAGAATATTTTGTCATCATGTCTTAAAGGTGGGGTAAGCGATTTTTCAAAAGCGCTTTAGAAAACTGATTCTCAGTTTCCGGTGGCTAAAACGATCTGGACAGACAGAGGAAGCTTGAGGCTTATGTTGTGAAATTATTCTGCATTAACTGTAACACAACAGAATACGTCAAAAAATATTCTCAGTTCTGTAACTTCGGTTTAATATTCTAATTAAATCAAATTTAATTTCCAGGTTTTATTTTGTTGGTTTAAATCACAATATTTAATTGTGAGATCTTGAAACCTACAGGAATATTTAATGCAATTGTAGACTAATCTTTCTAATTTTGCTGTTTTTATTTGATAAAACTCTGTTGTTTTTAGATAAGGGAGAATTTTTGGTCTCATTATATCAGATTTAATCACTCTATTGTTCCTATTAACCTATTGATTTGAGTGCACTGATACTACTATCACCATCTAAAGTCTGTATTAAATGCTGTAATTAAATACTGCATTACTCTGCTTCCTCAGCAGTTTCATCATTTTTTTAGCATGTTTTTTAGCTGTTCTTTTGAATCCTGTACGGCAGTGGTTTTAGACTGTAGCTAGTCTTACTGTATAGACTGAGGCGCCGCTGTCTGGCTGCATTCAGCTCATTTGATTGTGCTCACTCAGATTTAGATTAGTTTTGCTCAGAAGCCGCGGGTAAGGTAACGGCATACTCTCGCTGAATGTGTGTGTCAGCGGCTCCTCGTTGAATCTCATTGATGCGACTCTTTTGCATGAGACATGCACTGAAACACATTGCTCTCACGCTCCTTTTTCATCTCTGTTTCTCCTGCTTGCTCTACATTCTGTGTTGCGCATACGGATCGTGTCCTCAAATGTCCTCGAACGTCTTCTTCATTCATTGCAGCAGCCACGCTCTGTTTATATGAAGGACAGCAAAACCACTAAAGACAAACGTATGCTATTATCATGAAAGCTGCTGTTTTATAGCAGAGATCATTTTTGCAATGCGGGGAAATGTTTCCAAGATGTAAACTGGAAGTGTCAGTATCTGAAATCGAATAAAAAGCTGCGCGTTTCTCCATAATAAACAAGAAACTACAGCATGATGGGAATCAATTACAGTCAATCAGGAGATATTTTAGGAGATGGAATTTTGGGACAATCAGATTTAGCAGTTGCTGATCATTATTTTATATATTAAAGATATTTTAAAAAATATACTGTATAAAATATTTTTATTTTATAAATTGTTTTATTTAAAATAATTATTGATTCAATTTTTATTGCATTTTATATAAAGATCTCTTTATATAGATTAAAATTCTATACAATACTGTCTTAAAAACACTAACAAATTAAATAAGTGAATTTAGGCATCATAACATGTACAGTATTAAAAAAATGAATATTCATTATGAGACTTTAAAATTTTTATTTAGCTATAGTAAATTATTAGTATTTTTTAATCTGTAAGTGAGCGTTGGATGACAGCAAAATGTGATTCACATGTAAAAACAAAAGAAATGAGCATTCAAAATTAAATATCTAATATTGAGTGACTGATAACTGATATGATACAAGTATATTATGTATTCCTAGTCTCATACTATCAGCCTATCTATTAATGTAAATTGTTCCAGTATAATTTTGTCAATAAACTGATGCCGCTTACTCAGATAAAATGTTACCCAGCTTTGTAACTTTGAAATGTTACTATTTCATTTTATCATATATCATTTAAGGCATTGATTTCATGTTTCATATTTAGGTGAAATCCCTCTCAGTGCAAAAACAACGGCTGAGTTACTCGAGAAGAGCAATTAACTAAACTGAGATCAGTGGGAATTACTTGTAGCATGTTGCTGTCCCAATTTCAAATGAGCACAAAGTAGTTAATCCATCAGGGATTACCTCCGAATCGTTAATACTGAATGTTACTATAATGAGAGCTAAAGCAATTACTGGCGTGTGTGAAATGTCAGGTAAGGTAACTCATTCCAGGGCATAACACGTTTCTTAGCCGGATGGGCACGGTCTGTTCCGTTTCAAATCTCTCACCTCTTTTGACCCATGTTTTCACTGGAAATTCTTAGGCTACATTGGCAACCTATTGGATTTTGCCTGGATTGTCTCATGACTGGCATCGAATTTGTCGGTTTCGGCCCTGAATATATTTAATGTCTGCTTGAATTAATCCCTATTAGCACTACGCTCAATTCATGCAAACACCTAAATAATGCCACTGAGCAGGTGCCTTTGCTTTTAGGGGTATTAATAAATGTTTTCTGCAATTAAAAAAGTAGTTCAGCCAAAAATGAACCCTCAGTCCATCCAAGATGTGAAGATTTCTTCATCAGATTTGGAGAAATGTAGTATTCCATCACTTGCTCACCAATAGATGCTCTGCAGTGAATGGGTGCCGTCAGAATGAGAGTCCAAACAGCTGATAAAAACATCACAATAATCCACAAGTAATCCACACCACTCCAGTCCATCAGTTAACGTCTTGTGAAGCCAAAAGCTGCGTGTTTGGAAAAAACAAATCCATCATTGAGACTAGGGATGTTCATTTTAACCGTTAACCGACCATAAGAATTTTTGACCGATTAATACAATCAGTTAAACGGTTTAAAAAGTAATTATCAATGTTTTTTCAGTAATTTATCAAAATATTTAAAAAGGTTTGCTGCATGGTTAAAATACGCTACGCGTATATAAAAAAAATGTGTTTTTTTAGAAAACTTTTATTATTTCTTTCAGAAATAGGCCTAATGCCGACGTGAAATGTTTACAAACATTATAATAAACACTGTAAACATAGCTAGGCTATTTTAGTTCCCCTCCGCAACAAATCCTTTCAATTAACAATTCTAATTTAAAATAATCTTGTCGGTTAACGGTTAATAATCGGTTAACGAGCGTCGGTTGTCGGTTAGGAAAAATAACCTAAATGAATATCCCTAATTGAGACGTTTTTAACTAAAATACGAGTCTAAAAACCATAATAACACTTCCTCCAGTGAAAAAGTCACCTGGTCTGAATCAGGAGAGCAATCTGCACAGATCAAGCTCCGTTTACAAGCCAAAAGAGCTCTAAACAAATATGTGGGTGCATTTTGATGTGAGAGACAACAGGAGATGGACTTTTTCATCCATCGAAGCTAAAAACGTCTTAATGATGGATTTGTTTCTTTCAAACACACAGCTTTTGGCTTCTCAAGACATTAACTGGTGGACTGGAGTAATGTGGATTATTGTGATGTTTTTATCAGCTGTTTGGACTCTCATTCTGACGGCACCCATTCACTGCAGAGCATCCATTTTTGAGCAAGTGATGCAATGCTACATTTCTCCAAATCTGATGAAGAAACAAACTCATCTACATATACTATTATTTAAAGTTAATAGCTAACAGTTCTCTGTATTACTGTCCGTTAGTCTCTCTTGGGTGTGTTTTGTTTTGTTACTGTGGAGTGATTCCAGCACCGTAACATTAAAGCTTTCACCTATTACCTTAACTTTTATTAATATTTAATGCATCTTTAACTGTATTAATTTTTGGGTACTTGAGGCGAGCTTAATAGCAAACTCACTTTGTCACTCATAACACAGTGACCTAAAAAAAACACTTAATAACAGGTAGCATTACACAATTTCTTCTGTAAAATTTCTGTACAAAACAAGAATGACAACATAGCTGTCTTATTGAGTGTTGTATTATGTTAGGTTTTGAACTTAAGTTGAAAGTGTAAATTGGCCTGTTTTTGCGTTTTTTTGTGTCTGAGTGAGAAAACAATTCACGTATGTAGTCATTGTATGTACTGTATTTGGTGCCAAAACAATAATAAATTATCTACAGTTCATGCACGCTGCTGTGCTTCACTGTGCAAAGGGTTTTGAAAAAGTGACCAAAGTTTTGAGAAACAAGTGCAAGTCCTAGCGATTGTAAAAACTTGCCACAGAACCACATAATTGAGCCAGCAGTGTCCTAATGTTTAGTGCACACGTTCAACTGTCTGAATTCATGCCGTGATAGTGATTCTCTGCCTAGGGAACTAGAGAGTGCAATACAGCATCTGTGCTGATTAGGGATATGCCGGTATCAAATTTTCATGTTGCGATTAATTGCTAATGCTTTTATCACGGTATACGGTATTATCACGATATTGAAATTTAGTTTTACAAAAGTGCTGTCATAATACAGTATAACAGGTTTAATAACATTTTTCTTATAACAAAAATAACTGAACAATTCACGGTATTTAGAAGTGCCCACGATAACAATACCGTGCATATTCATTACCGTGATATATCGCATTACCGAATACCGGCACAAGTCTAGTGCTGATTCATGTGTGCAGCTGCCTGAAACTGACAGCAAAGCGGCTCTGATGTTTGTTTCATTTACACAGAACCACACCTAAACTTATCTCAAACTTTAACAGCATTTAATGGAAGTGTCAGTATCTGAAATCAAACAAAGTAACATTTGTCTGTCCATACTGGAGGTGAAACTGCTGCATGATGTGAAACAGTCACAGTCAATCAGAAGATATTCCATGTTTAATGTTTGATTAAATTCACTAATCAGATTTAGTAGTTCTGATAATTATTTTAGATATTTTATTTAATAAGTATAAAGTATAAGTTTGATTTAAAAATATAATATTAAAATGTATATAAAAATATTTTATTTTAGATATTAAAATTCTATATTGTCTTAATAAATCACAAAAAATCAGTGAATTTAGGCATCAAAACAGTATGAAAAATTAGTTCACCCAAAAATGAAAATTAGCCTGTGTTTTACTCACCCTCAAGCCATAGGTGTATATGACTTTCTTCTTTCAGACAAATCCAATCGGAGTTATATTAACTACGTCATCCACCGGAACGCTTCCGCATATGACAGTCAGCAGAAGTGAGAGAAAAGTGTTTATTACATTTGAAATATGGATATTTTTCTTACAAAAAAGGCCTTTATTCATGCCCCGGAGCCGTGTGAGGCACGTTTTATTATGGATGCGCGCACTTTATGTAACGTGTTTTGGACTGTTGAACAGAAACACCCGCTGACTGCAATGATAGAGCTTAGACGAGCCAGGACAATTTTTAATATAACTCTGATTGGATTCATCTGAAAGAAGAAAGTCATATACACCTAGGATGCCTCGAGGGTGAGTAAAACACAGGCTAATTTAAATTTTTGGGTGAACTAACCCTTTAACAGCATTCTTCTGTGAGCGCTGGTATTTCCTACAGGAAACGCAAATCTAGTTCAGCTTTACTCTTTCATAGACTCTTTTTTTAAGCTTTTCGTGTGCAAATATTATTGAAACCATTCCAGAAAGTCAGAAACATCTAGATTCAGCTCTGAATCATTACAGTCTCTTGACCCAAACTCTTCAGTGCTTACTTTCCAGGGAAGTAATGCTTGATTTAGTAACACCACATGTAGCAACACATGTATAATGGCTTTGGGTTGAGCAAGCAGAACGAGCCGATTCGTTACAAGCTGCATTGCTCTTGAACTGAACAAAAATCAACCATAATTATGGCTTAAAGGTGATTTCCATTTGATGCCCTTAATGATGCACTTTTACCGCATGCGCCAATTATTGGGTTGTTATAAAACCACATATTACCAGATAACGGCCTCGCCCTCGCCCTTGCCCTCTAACAATAGAAACGGGAAAACCAGTGTCTATAAATGAGTCTTCTAGGTTTCGCTTCCTTATTAAAGCCGTGTGAAATCCCCCTCATGCAGTTTACTCATCATCCACATCAAATGATAACTTGGGAAGGAAATACGGTGCTCCATGCTATGTTTGGAAAGCAAAAGTCAGTGCTGGTGTCAGACTTCCTGTTGAAGTCAGCCCAGCAGGCACACAACATCATAAGTTGATATTTGGTTAAATTTTGGTTGCGACGTCGGGTGACCAAAATTCTATGTAAATTCAACGTCTAATGTCAATGTTAAATTGATGTCCGATATCGACGTTAGCTGACGTTGATATTTTGTTGTTTTTAGGTTGTGTAACCAAAATCCAATGTTAAGTCAACGTCAATTTGACGTCAAATATTGACCGATTTTCATTTTCAACCAAAATGCAACGTCTGTCTGACGTCATGTCCAACGTCAACCTGACGTTACATAGACATCCGGTGCCTGCTGGGCGTGTTTCACTAGTCATTGTCTAAATCTGAAAGCATGTTTAGATTAGTCCGAACCTGATTCCTGAGTGTGTTTGATATGGTACACCTATGGGAGATCTCCATATGCCTGTTTAAACACTACTTTATTTACACAGCTCACTATGAACGATCGTATCAGTCCAGTTATTTGTGTGAATGTGTTTGTGTGCGTGAATATGAAACTGATGATCCCCTGTGCGGTATTAAAGTAGATCTCATGCTTTAATTAATCTCTGTGGGTGAACGAAAACTACATTAGAGGTAAAGTGATGTGGGTTATTAATGGTTGATGCAATATCTAAAGAGCTTGATGTCTAATAATACAGTTTAATACGTATTGTCTGATGAATTTTGCAGATGTGTATGGGTTTATGCATCCTTCCGGTCTGATCCGGGTGTGTGACCGTTCGCAGCTGGCAGCATGAAGTTAATTGTTAACCGTGCTTCTTCTCTTAATGTGGTTTGAAGTTTTTGAAAACACTGCATGGCTTTGTGATATTGCGTCCGCCTTTTTACAGTATATGAAGAGTGTTGTTTGTGTCAAAGTAATGTGTGATGATCACTGTGTCCTGACGTGGCTTTGCTGGACAGTCTAAACGTGCAGGACAGGCTTTCTAAGAATCGCTCTGAGGATTGGAAATGTGGTGTCTGTCCTGGGGTGACTCCAGCAATTAATCACATGAAAGAGGTCATATTCGGAATCTTCCTAGCATTCGTTCACTCGTTAAGTCCACTTGTAGTATTAATCAAGGCTTTATGAACCTTATGCAATCATAATTAGGTTTTACATTAACATTTCTGCTTTCTTTAATGACTTGTATGGCAACTTTGACATCTTTATCTTTTCTGACTGACATATCAATCTCTTCATATTATTGTCCTCTTTTGGAAAGTTCTAGAAACACTGTTGTGATTTTTGTCTTTTGCTGTTGGAGCAAATAAGAACACAAAACACATATTTGTTGTATTTTCCATTCACCACTGCAGAAGTTTATTGACTTCTGAGAATGTGTAAATGTGCAGGGTCAGTAGTTTCATCTCTGTCCTAATATCCTCACGAGTGTTTTCTAGCACACACACAGGCTGATCCTCCGTCCGTCTGTATCACATTACTGCGCTCTGGACTCTCAGTAGGGAGAGTTTGTGTTTGTCAGCCTGTGTTTCTGTAACCGCTGAGACCCTGCAGGACGAGGGCAGCTGCCCTGCGGTCCTATCATACCGGATAGAATGACCAAAAACACACAAAACATAACAAATACGTCCCAACAACAGCACCTGTTTCGCTCGATAGCATGGAAAAATAAATGCATGTGAGATATTTGAGCTTTGAATGCAAGTGTGTCATTTAATTTCAGACTCTGGCATGATCGAGCATTAAGAATAGAGCTGATTCTGCTTATGCAATAAGGAAAATCATTATTCGGAATAAAAAAGAATGGAATAGTTTCTGACTGTGCCACTTTTGGCATGAATACACCTTTCAGAGAATGATTCCCCCAGGTTTCGGCAGGTTTTCCCATTAAACCAAGAGACATAATAACGGCGGTAATCTCCAGCAACAAAGAGCAGCTTTGAAGTGCTCCATCAAGAACTTCTGGTCTTATTAGCCTGGAGAGGAACGAGACAACGTCTGAGACCGCTGGGAAATACGTCTCGAATGCATTCTTGTAATCTAATGCATTTTTATTACAAATTACAATAGGTTGGTCACACAATTTCAGTGTTATTTTAGTGTTTATTAAAGGAACACTCCTCTATTTTTGAAAATAGGCTCATTTTCCAACTCTCCTAGAGTTAAACAGTTGAGTTTTACCGTTTTTGAATCCATTCAGCCGATCTCCGGGTCTGGCGGTAGCACTTTTAGCTGTAGCTTAGCATAGATCATTGAATCTGATTAGACCGTTAGCATCTCGCTCAAAAATGACCAAAGAGTTATTTTTCCTATTCAAAACTTGACTCTTCTGTAGTTACAAGTGTACTAAGACTGACGGAAAATGAAAAGTTGCGATTTTCTAGGCCGATATGACTAGGAACTATACTCTCATTCCAGCGTAAAAATCAAGGAACTTTGCTGCCGTACCATGGGAGCAGCAGGCGCAATGATATTACGCAGCGCCTGAAAATAGGCT
>NW_015626872.1:1023959-1027984 GCF_001515625.1 Sinocyclocheilus rhinocerous
TGATCATTGAATCTGATTAGACTGTTAGCATCTCGCTCAAAAATGACCAAAGAGTTGTAGAAGTGTAATAATCAAGGAACTTTTCTGCCGTACCATGGGTGCAGCAGGCGCAATGATATTACGCAGCGCCTGAAAATAGTCCCCAGCTAGCGAGATGCTAACGGTCTAATCAGATTCAATGATCTATGCTAAGCTAAGCTAAAAGTGCTACCGCCAGACCCGGAGATCGGTTGAATGGATTCAAAAACGGTAAAACTCAACTGTTTAACTCTAGGGGAGTTGGAAAATGAGCCTATTTTCAAAAATAGTGCAGTGTTCCTTTAACAGTTTGAATACTTTTATTTTTATATTTTACATTTTAGTAATTTTGTCATTTTAAATTTTTTTAGTACCATAGTATTATAGTTTTTTTTTAATTATTCATTTTTAAATGTTTCTATATACTTTTTTAATATATAAATTTTCATTTTGGTTTTAGTTTTAGTTCTTTTAATTTAGATTAAAACATTTCATAGAGAAACATTTCCTTGCAACTAGATGAATAACATAAGTTATTTTTTTAAAATATATTTTAATTAATTTCAATGTGTATTTTATTTCAAGTAACAAAAATGGTTTTAGTTTTATGGTTTTAATTTAAGTTTAACCTATAATAACCCTAATATCACAAACATTTGTTGACCGCTAATTAGCTGACAGAAATAAACTTTATTTCTAGGTTTAAATTTGACTTTTATGTTGCATTTGTTTTAAATCAAGTCTTTATCAAGCTTTGTCCCAAGTAGAAAATTGTGAAGCCCCAAGCCATGAGATTTTTATATTCATATACATTTATATAATAAACTGTAAATAGTACAAGTTTCTGACTGAAATAGGTCAGTCTTTGAGATTGCGTCTTATTGTAAGAGTGGTAGAGTGGTTCAGAACTGATCTTCCCTCAATAATATATACAAGGATTCCTCACGACTGCTGAATGCTTTACTACGTTTATTCAAACACACAAATATGGAGCATATGTGTTCACTGAAACCATTTACTTTCCTTGTCTGCAAGCCAAAATATCACCTTATATAGCGTTTCTTCCTGATGTGCCTGAGACTGCAGTTTTGGTTACTCTGGATGTTTATCAGTGATGCATTGGTTAGTGAGGTGTTTCCTCTGAGCTCAGATTTAGTGTAAAAACCAGGCAAAGGGTAAAACCATTTGTGTTCGGCTCTACGCCGCGTTTTGCACTTTTCTTTCAGAAATGCATGTGTCATTGCCATCTCTCACCCCTCCTGTTCCTGTCAACACAGGGCCATTCTGTGGATTGTTAAACGATTTCATGGTGAGGGTGTGTTTGTAGATTTATTAGAAAGACAGATAATGTGCCTTTAGTTCACTGCAAAAAAAAAAAAAGTCTTGATTTCTTAGAAAGATAGAAATATAAAATAAATAAATAAGAATTTAACTTAATCTTACTTTATGATTTAAAGAACTTTAAAATTTAACTTGAATTCTAAATTAAAGATTAGAAGTGAAATTAAATGTAAAATTAAACATGATATAGACTTAGATTTTAGTACTTGAATAAAAATAATGTATATATATGTTGTTTATTTATTTATTTGACCATACATTTTGTATTGTCTGTATATATAACTTCATAAAATGTTTCAATGTCTTCTCTTCCCAAGTATTATAATAGGATTCTCTGCTTAAAAAGCACTCAGCAATGCATTATTGCCACTATCTTGCATAATGCTTTCTTAAAATAGAATATACACAGCCTTTATATCATATAAACATATAACCTTTATAAGATCTGGCATAGTTAAACAAAAATGTGTATGCGTTCATTTGTGAATTGTAATATCCTTGGGCTTTGCCTGCAGCTCTACTGTGAACATAATGCATGTAATGTGATAGGAGTGCCTCCAGAGGTTCAGGAAAGAGCCGAACATGTAAACTCTGAAAGAATGCTCCTCTTCTGGTTCACTAGGTGTGCCTGAGCGCTGTTTGCATAATTCACTGATCAAGATGAATAGAGGTGCACAAAGCGAACGCTGACCTTCCTGCAGCCTTGAGGAAGAGAACATGGGCCATCTGGTTCAGAACAGACGGGCTTTAACACTCGTAATCCTTTAAGACAGAAACGCTTCGGCGTTACAAATATGCTCCATATCTGCTCTTCCCTTCTGCAAGCTTTTGTGTGAAAGAGAGAAAAATGTTGTGTGTTGTTGATATAATTTAAATGAAACATATGCACCATTTCAGCTACAACACTAAATGCATCACAGGTTACAGATTTAGGTTATGAAAACATTGTAGGAACGTTGTTTTGAAATGTTTCTAAAATGTTGAAATGTCCAGTTCCCCTTCTAGGGAACTCCACGCTGCGCCCCTAGGGGGCACATTGAGGAATGCCGCCAGCATGACCCGTGTCTGAAGCACGTGTGAAACAACGCCAATCCTATTGGTCCACATGGCCCATGACGTTATAGGCGGGGTGCCCGCCTGCCCGGAAGTATAAGATGCACCTGCTGAATACGTCACCAACTTTTGTTGTCTTCAGGAGCCGTCTGTTTGAAGTGCGTGTGAGAAACCAAGGCAGGTGAGCGCCTCCGTGCCCGAGGTTTCTGTCACTTGAGGACACACACGATCTATGCGTCATGTATCTTGGTCAGGAGCTTGCGTGTTCAGGGCTCGAGGGCGCTGAACGCACTCATTGTGAGTGTTATCCAATGAGAAGCTCCATTCGCATTTGTCCCTCTTCTCGAGAGATGAGTGACAAGCGTTTACGTCTCGCGGTTCAGGTCCCGCTGTTGCTGAGGCACGGCGAAGACTCAGATCTCTGGATTCGTGGGTTTAAGATGCTATTTTTGGGTTATCGGATCCCGTGGATAGTGCTCGAGTTGAGCAGCGCCTTAGGGAAAGTGTGCCTCCGTGTTTGGATTCTAACACTCGAGGGCATATTCTGCTTTCGTGTTTGTCTCGGTGAAGAGCACGCGCGTTCAGAGTTACGCGCTCATCGTGATGAGTCACAATGTCTAGGCTCCGCTCGCGTTGGTCCTATTCCGGAGGGATGCGGAACAAAGTGTTTGTGTCTCGCGACCCGGTTACGCCGTTGCCGTGGCACAGTTTCTCACCTCAAGGTCATCGCTTTGATCTGCGGCATCCGCACACCCTCCCTATACGGGTTGTCAGATGCCACAGATATTGTTGGGTTGTTATGATGATGAAGTGTGAGCATGGAGTCGTTTCAGCCCTGATCCTGTGAGATCGTGGGCGGAGCTATATTTAGCTCAGCCATGCCTCTCTAATATGCATGTTATTGTGTGTGGAGAGCCTCGCTGGGCGTGAATATATTTAAATACTCTGTGGAGAGAGGCTTGCGAGCTTTCTCTCCCAGGGTGTTTCAGCACCTAGAGTGGTTATGGGAAATTTCTCTTCCTGAGTTAAGCCGGACGGGTTTAGGAGTGGGCTGCCTCACCAGGCTTCTGGGTAGTTTTAAGTGGGCGGTCCCTCTGAATCCCGCTTAGTGGGTTTGGGCTGAGTACACTGCTCCCCCTCTTCAGGGCTTAAGTGAACGGTCCCTGCTCAGAGTGTAGCTGTCTGCGGATGGTTATGCCCCAGCTCAAGCTTACTTTGCTTTGGAATATGGCGGTCTGAGGACAGCTATGTTCTAGCCTGGCTTCTTAACTAGGTTGGGTTCCCCTTGGCACAAGTTCTCTCGGTTAAGCGCTGAAGTCTTTGTCTAGGAATCTGCTATTCAAGGATAGCTGTGTTCTAGCTCGGAGACTGCTCCCATTTTAGGGTTTTTAAATAGTGGTCTCCGTGAGCCCCTTGCATGGACTGTGCTGTCTCCCCTTCGGGGTTTTAAGTAGATGGCCCACTTCTGTGGTCTGGTCTATCCTCAGCCTTATCTGAGTGAACTGCTATTTGAGGATAGCGGTGTCCAGCCCTATAGTGTTATGGCCACAGCTTACATCAGGCTTTGATCTCGGACTAATGATGTTTATGTGTTCGCTCTTTAGCGAATCATT
>NW_015626872.1:1028177-1028294 GCF_001515625.1 Sinocyclocheilus rhinocerous
GCCCACTCTTTGTGGTCTGGGTAGTTTCAGTCGGTCCAGTCGGTCCCAGCCCTTCCTTGGTACATACCTATCTGAGGATATCTATGTGCTAGCTCAGTGACTGCTCCGACTGCTCCC
>NW_015626872.1:1031022-1035795 GCF_001515625.1 Sinocyclocheilus rhinocerous
CACAGCTTACATCAGGCTTTGATCTCGGACTAATGATGTTTATGTGTTCGCTCTTTAGCGAATCATTTACTTATGTTCCGGATCTCCCTCTTGTGAGCTCCTGGTCAATAACACGGTGCTTCGCTAGCCTACTGTAGGACTGACATGGATTTGGGACCTCCTTAGTATAGCCATCTGAGGGTGGTTATATTCCAGCCATTGCTATGGCAGGACGGGCTTACTTGAATACAGCTATTATTGTTCTACTGCAGTTGCGGCGAGCCCTCTCCTGGAGTGGTCCCATTTCCTAGAGCCTAGCTATCTGAGGATAGCTATGTGCTAGTTCAGTGATTGCTCCCCTGCTTAGGGTTTCAAATAGCGGTCTCTTGGGCCCTTACCTAGACAGTGCTGTCTCCCCTCTTTGGGTTGTAAGTAGACAGCCCACTCTTTGTGGTCTGGGTAGTTTTAGTCAGTCCCCCTTCTGGTAGCCCTCCCTAGGTACATAGCTATCCGAGGATATCTATGTGCTAGCTCAGTGACTGCTCTCTTTTTTAAGGTTTTTAAGTAGCGGTCTCCTTAAGCCCTTGCCTAGACAGTGCTATCTCCCCTGCTAGGGTTGTAAGTACATTGCCCACTCTCTGTGGTCTGGGCAGCTCTGCAGGAAGGCTATCTAGATTGTTATTCTGGTCTACGCGCCTCGGCATGGCATGGTTGCATTTCGATCCCTAATGTGCCCCCTCGCCATGCCTTCGCCCTGCCTGTTTACGTCTCCTTCAGACAACTAAGTTGGTGACGTATTCAGCAGGTGCCCTTTTATACTTCCGGGCACCCCGCCTATGACGTCATGGGCCATGTGGACCAATAGGATTGGCGTTATTTCACACGTGCTTCAGACACCGGTCATGCTGGCGGCATTCCCCAATGTGCCCTCTCGGGGAACCATGGTTACATGTGTAACCCGAGACGTTTTCTTGTCGCGATTAGAACGTTATTTAAAGGTTACAGAAACGCTTCTCGTAACATTGCACTAAATTTACTTTCACTCAAAATAAAACAATATTTATACGTTTATTTTTAATATTCTAAGAACGTAAAAATTTTCAGTTTTCTTGTCGTGATTAGAACGTTATTTAAAGGTTACAAAAACATTTCTTAAAATGTTCTGCTAACTTTATTTTCCAAATTTTATAATATTATTTGAACGTTTATTTTTAATATTCTACCAGATTTTGACCAGTGACCAGTTTTTTTGTCACGATTAGAATTTTATTTAAAGATAACAAATGTTATTTTATATTATTTAAAAGATTATTTTTAGATTATTTTTAAAATATTATTTTTTATTCTTAAAACGTTAAAATATCCATATGTCATGATTTAACTTTATTTAAAGGTTCAATTTTATTATAAAGTTTACTTTCACCCTAAATACAATGTTATTTGAATGTTTATTTTAATATTCTAAGAACATTAAAATGTTTAGTTTTCTTGTCGTGATTAGAATGTTATTTAAATGTTACAAAGACGTTTCTTTGTTACAAAGATGTTCATCAAGTACAATTAACATCATAAGAAAATTTTTTGAATATTGTTCCCAGAACGTTTTCTCTCAGTGTCATGAGAATGTATATCAAATATGAATGAAGTTAGAACATTCCATATACATTACTTTAAGAACGTTTTGTCCTAACAGTTATATAACTTTTAAATAACGTTAATTAAAGTTATGAGAACCTTTCCTGTTAGCTCTCTGATGCCGCATACAAAAATCTTCTGTTTTGTCAAAAGTCCTCTGTTTTGCATTTTCTTTACGTTGCTGTCTTGAGCTCTTTGCATGTCGTGTTGGTTATGTGGACGTTTACATGTGAACGCAGTACATATATCAGTTGGTGGATCTGGGTTTGCTCTCCTCGACGGCAGACGCCCACACACACACAAACACACACATCAGAGCGATGCTGACAGGCAGAGAGGAACGGCAGCTGTGTTTATCTTACTGAGGGTGCAGGGAAAGCCTGTCTGGTCTCGGCTGAATTTGTTACTATACCATCTTTTGATCCAGTCAGTTTTTAACATCTTTCATGTTTGCGGACATACTGAAATTTATTTTCAAGAAAAAATTTATATGCATATGCAGTTACGTTATGTTCTCTATATCAACCCCAAACATTGCAGTACAATTCACATGATATTATTCATATCAATAATAAAAATAAAAAGAATAATATACACCTTAAAAAACTGGCTCTGAAACTATTTTCATTTAGAAATTGCAAGTGAATTTAATAAATTATTAAATCGAACATTGAATTGAACATGAAATTTTGAAGTAGAAAAACTGAAATAGTATTTTATTTGTAAGACGTACTCCAATAATCTAAATATTCAGAGACCAGTTCGTAAGACGAAAGATGGAAATAAACATGCGTAAGTTCATAAGATGTAAAACATGTAAACGTGTGCATCAATGTGCTGTGCATTTGCACACTTTGAGAAAATGTGATTGAGAAAATATTCGGATTTAATCGTTTACATGTTGATTTTTTCCCCCTGTTAATCTGATTATTTCAGGTTTACACCACCCTTTTCAATTTGATCGGCATTTGTTTCTGATGGTTGGTTGAGTTCAGAATGAATCATGAATAGGTCTGCTGTACTGATTGAAGGAAGTACTTGTGTGGAATAAAACATGTCTAATCTATATAATCTATATATAGTATCTGAAACTCACCAGGGAGATGCTTGTGTTATTCTGCCGTTCACCTCGAGTTTAAAGACTCAGTACTGACCGAAGTGGAGCAGAAATCACCTTGTGTTGAACAGATTTGTGCGTTTGACCTCATAACCTAATAACTAAGGCGGTGCAGTGAGAGGTGTCTTCCCTTCCAACCGCAGCCCGTATGCTGTGAGAGCAACGACATAAACACAGCCTAGTGCTGAGGAAAGTTACTTTTAAAAGAAATGCATTACAATATTGTTACTCCTTAAAAAGGTAACTAGTTATGTGCGAGTTGAATTTTGTTACTTTTGCGTAAAGCTGGGCTGGGCTTGATTGTTTGTTTTTAATGTAAAATGTTCTATTTCTGGCAAATGTAAAAACCCTTACAATGAAATGAATAAGCCTCAGTTGATAAATATCCAATATTAAAGGATACATTTTAAAAATCGACTGAATTAATATGGTACTGATTTATCGTGCACTCCTAAAAGATACATATTCATATTCCTGAGCTACTTTGTAATTTATAACTTTTATCATCATTTTGAAAAAATATTCATATTTCTGTTTACATTTGAGTGCCAATTTAATTTATCATCTTTTTATTGTAATTTTGAAAAATATTCATAAATATGGATATTCCTGTTTATGTTATGAGTTCCAATGTTATTACTAATTTTTACAATAATTTTGAAAGCATATTCATACGTATTCTTATTTCTGTTTATATTATGTATGTATGAATATTTTTCAAAATTATGATATAAAATATAATTTCCATTAGAATTCACAATGTAAGCAGAAATATGAATATTTATGAATATTATAATAATTATGATGTAATTTATAATAGTTTTATCATAATAATTATAATATTCATATATATTCCTATTCCTCCTACATTGTGAATTCTGATTTAATTTATATTTTATATCATAATTTTGAAAAATGTTTATACATATTCATATTTCTGTTATAAGGTAATTTAAGGTTATTTATATATTTTTTCCCATTGTTGGGGAAAGTTACTTTTAAAAGTAATGTGTTACTCCCTAAAAAATACACTTCCTCGTCTTCATTATCAAGCCTTGCATTATTTTCTCTAGCTGTACTGAATGCTGTGCATTTGGTATCTCGCGCAATGGCTGCCGTTTGGATTTCCCTGAGTTTAATCAGGTTTGGTTGTTTAAGTGATCAGGTTAAAGCCGGAACTCGGAGACTCTAGAGCATCATGGTGATTAGAAACGAGAGAAGGGAACATAAATACACGTCTGAGCTCTCTTTCCCTGCTCTGTTTGTGCTTGATAAGAGAATACGGCTCTCTGGAGATGTCATTTGCAGCTCTTTTATAGTGACGGTTGCCACACTGGAGTCTCTGTCGTGACTGAGGAATATTGGACGACTGTTGTTTGTCGAAGCCTTATCATGCAAGGTGTTATAAAATATATTTGTATTGTGGTGTATAACTGATTCTTGAGACCTGGGAAAAAACAATTACTTAAAATGATAAGAAAGTCATTAGAGCTTGATATGAAAAGTGCTTTGATATTACCTGATTTTTCAATGTTTTCCTAAATATCTGACATAAAATTAACCTGTTGTTTTATTTCAGGACACAGGAATATTTATTTTAAATAACAATTAACAACAAACCATAACTAAATTAAATCTTCTTAAATACCAGTCAATTTAGACATCACAATTGCATTATAATTAGAGCCCGACCGATATATCGTTTTGCCGATTTTATCAGCCGATATGAGCCTGTCGCAAATATATCGCTATCGGTGAATATGCCACCGATATGTCACCGATATAAATTTTTTTTACAGAACATAAAACACAGATATAATGCTTGTAAATGGTGTAATTACATAGTTTGTCCAGCAGAGTCCACGCTCCATTGTTTGCTACTGGCGACCTGGATGAAACGCTTTATAGCTTAAAGGCACAATATGTAATTTTCGCCGCTAGAGGGCGCGTATTCAAAACAAAGAGACAAAGGCGTAGTTTGATGACGCCGTGACTGAGTGTGGAATCATGGGAGTTGTTGTCTTCATCCTAGTTAGCTTTCA
>NW_015626872.1:1036519-1045335 GCF_001515625.1 Sinocyclocheilus rhinocerous
GGCAAAATACATGGGGAAAAAAACTTGAAAAACCGTGTTCGGTATTCGAACAGTGTTTAATTTTGTTCGGCTTCGGCCAAGAATTTTCTTTTCGGTGCATCCCTATTTATATTGTATTTATTTTGTCTGTGTGTGAAGACAGTAGCGCAAATCCGTGAATGAATGCTCCGAAGTGAAATAAACTTCAACGGAATAAAGTTGATTGGAATTTAATTGAAATAAAGTTGAATAAACTTCAACATTACTGTTCAGTGCACTGATGTCAGACTCATTTTGGATAATAAAGTTTATTGTTAAATGCCCTGCCTCCATTACATATCTCTGTCATGTCTGTCAAGTGTTTGATCACCACATTTGATTGATCATTGCAAAAAATGTGTTTATGTATATATATTCTGTTTATGTATATACTGTCTATATGTAGTACCAGTCAAAAGTTTGGACATATGAATGGGAAAGTGTCCAAACTTTTGACTGGTACTGTACTATAATATGCACAAAGAATATCGGCCGATATATCGATATATCTTTTTTTACTCCCTAATATCGGTATCGGCCCCAAAAAACTCATATATGTCAGGCTCTAATTATAATGTACATCATGAAAAATGGATACTTACTTTTAGATTTGCCACACTTACTAATTTTTTGTGTTTTTAAAGATTAACTTTAAGTGAGAATGGAGGATGACAAAGGTAATCGAAATGTAAAAATAGGAGAAATTAGCATAAAATATAAAATATCCAACATCAGTTGATAATTGTCCAATATCAAATGATACATTTAAAAAATCTGTAATATCAGCTGAATTAATTATGGTACCGATTTATCATACACTCCTAAAGGATGCATATTCATATTCCTGAGCTACTCCTGTGTAATTTAGATTTTATTTTATATATATATTCATGTTTCTGCTTATATTGTAAGTTCCAATGTAATTTATAATTTTTTTATTATAAATTTGAAAAATATTCATAAATATTGATATTTCTGTTTATGGTATGAGTTCTAGGTTATTAATTTTTTATCATAATTTTAAAAAATCATACATATTCATAGTTCTGCTTATATTGTGAGTTCTAATGGTTCATCATAAGTTTGAAAAGCATTCAAAGTATGCATATTTATTCACTTCATATATTAACTTGAGCTCATAAAGAGACACCATGCTCTACAGGACAGCTCAAATATTATATATTGAATATAAAAATGTATAATAATCTTAATATTGTTTGTGCATGTTGTGCATTCTTACAAATTGAATTTTTATTTTTGTGTGCTTTTTTGAGAGCATGATGCTCACAAGATCATGGGTTTGATTCCCACCAAAATCCCCATGCATGAACTGATTCAAATCGAATAGACTCCTGTTCTTTGTGCTACATATTATATCATGTAGTAGTTTGGGAACTGTGAATCTGAATTGCTGTTGGTGTTCCCTCAGGACTCCAATCTCACGAAGCACACAAACCTGCCGGATCTCCCAGCATGCTTTCAGCTGTCCGTCCTGCCATGGACTCCCTGCATCTACCTGTGGCTCGCGTCTCCTTTCTACATCCTCTACCTCAAGAGGAACAACAGAGGCTACATCATGATGTCTATATTGAACAGAATCAAAACGGTAGGAGATGTGAACGTCTCTGAGGTGTGCTGGAGTTCTCTGCTATCTCTTTGTAATAATTCGTTGTATTTGTGTGTGCAGGTTCTCGGCTTGATATTGTGGATCGTATGCTGGACAGACCTGTTTTCTTCATTTCACGAGATGAGCCAGAATCAGTCTAAACCCCCAATATATTTCATAACTCCTCTAATAGTTGGCATGACAATGGTAAGTGTGAACAGATGCTGAATATGTCGCTTGTGTCCTGTGTGTCAGATCTTAAAATCTATTTCAGATCTCTCTAGTCCAAAAAAGCCTTTCATTCAACAATGGCTCGTTCTCATAACGTCCACGCATGTCTAACAACAGATCAATATGAACGTGAAGCACATGATTTGTTTTATGAATCTGTGCAATTCAGGCACTTTTGTTGACTTTCATATAGTGGAGTAGAGAGTGTGGACAATAGTCATGAAAAACTTGATTATAATTGACCCCACTGTTATTTGAGTATCTAGTTTCTTTCTGTTAATATTAATATACATATAAAAACTATAAATATTAATATAAAAAAGATGATAGTTTTAATTAATAATTTGAATTCATTCTTTTGATTTTGGTTACATTTTTAATCATTCTTTGTCTTTGGTAGGCTTTTGTTTTTGAAAAAAATCTAAGTGATCTAAAAGTAATCTAAAAGCAGTCCGATTACATTACCTAAAATGTGTAATGTAATGGATTACATTACTAACTACAAGTTTTATCATGTAATTTGGAACATATAAATAGTCTAATAAAATGTATGACACTGTATGTCTCCACTTATATTGTATGCACTATCCAAAAGTCAGTATATGTGCTCAGAAGGAAGGTGTATCTCCATGTTTTGTGAGTCTTTCTCTGTCTTTTGTCTCTTCTAGCTGTTAGCCACGTTCCTGATCCAGTATGAGAGGCTGAAGGGAGTGCAGTCGTCCGGTGTGCTCTTCATATTTTGGACGATCTCAGTGTTGTGTGCCATCGTGCCTTTCCGCTCCAAAATCGTGTATCAGGTCAGTATGTCCGTTTTAAGCAGATATTCCATTATGGAGTATTTCATTTCAGTCTAACCATGGAAACTGCTCTGCCAGCAGTAATGTGCGACTCTCTCCCCTTCTGCACTTTTCCCTCCCGTTTTATTCCTCACATGCATCTTTTGACCTACATGTTCAGCTTTCTCTCGGCTCTGAAGGAGTTCAGTTAAGGCCATGTTTTGAGAGAATAGGGCTGCTGTTCTTCCTAAGACCTGCTTCAAGACAGCTTATCTAACTCCTAGAGCAACAAACATAACTCAAGGCTGTCGCTGTTTTCCAAGTCAAATAAGTCTGATTCTTGCTCCTGGTTATGACAAATGCCATCTGATTTAGAATTTTGAATAATAAATTATATGCACTTGACAGACGCTTTTATTCAAAGTATATTTATTCACTTCATGCATTCCCTGAGGGACTGAACCCATGAATTGAGATGCCATGCTCTGCAGGAACGCTCAAATATTGTAACTAAAAATATATAATGATATTAGTAATGCTTGTGCATGTTTTGTGCATGATGCATTTTTAAGATATATTAATTTAATAATATATTGTTTGTGCATGTTTTGCATTATGCATTTTCCAGACATATTAATTTATTAATATTAGTGCTGTCAAACGATTAATCGCGATTAATCGCATCCAAAATACAAGTTTTTGTTTACATAATATATGAGTGTGTACTGTGTATATTTATTATGTATATATAAATACAAACACATGCATGTATATATTTAAGAAAAATATGTTATGTTTATATATCAAATATATTTATATATAATATAAAATAATATAAATGTATATACATGTAAATATTTTCTAAATATATTCTGTATGTTTGTGTATTTATATATACATAATAAATTAACACAGTACACATACATATATTATGTAAACAAAAACTTGTATTTTGGATGCGATTAATCGCGATTAATCGTTTGACAGCACTAAATCATATTAATATTTTTTGTGCATGTTTTGCATTTTGAGTTTTCAGATATATTTAATACTATTAATGTTGCTTGTGCACGTTGTGCATTATACATTTTTCAGATATATTCATTGAATACTGTTATTATTGTTTATGCATGTTTTCCATTATGTTGTTTTAGATATATTAATTTATTCATTTTAATATTGTTTGTGCATGTTGTGCATTTTTCAGATATATTCATTTAATAATATTAACATGGTTCATGCATGTTTTGCATTCCAAATTTTCAGATAAATTCATTTAATAATATGAATAACGTTTGTGCATTTATATTGTTTAGATATATTTATGAATATTAATATGTGCATTATACATTTTTTCAGATATTTTATCAAATGGTGTTTTGGTCATAAAGATTCATTAGTTAACGAATGTCATTTTTAAAAAAATACTTTCCTCTGTAAGCATAATGAGGATATACAACTAAAAGTTAGCTCTTTGTAGGTCAATTTCCTCAAAACATTGTGACATTATTCAAAACATCACTCATTGTTTGAGCGTCTCGACCATCCTGACAGACAGCGTGACTGAGGGCGTGAGTGTGGGGTGAATGCCCGATGTGAACAGGCTTGGTCTGACATTGTGAAATCAAATAAGAACTAGATATCATAAAGAGCAGGGTTGGGTGGAATAAGGACACGCTCAGGGCTGAGGGCGTCTGTGATGCGGCGTGTAGAGATGTTACGATTACTTGATAAAGCAGCGTTCTCTGTTTTCAGAATGGGGTCGAAGACAAGCTGAGGTTCACCACGTTCTACATTTACTTCGGCCTCACCCTGATTCAACTCATCCTATCATGCTTCAATGAAAAGCCTCCTCTCTTCTCCAGCGTGGTCACAGATCCTGTAAGTGTGTGTGTGTGTGTGTGTGTGTGTGTGTGTGAGCTAGGGCCAGCGGTAACTGTCATGCTTTCAAAATACAAGATTGAATAAAAGAATGATTTAGTGCCATAAACTGTGGATTATGTGGATCTTTGAATTTGAACATTAGAAAGGTCATGGAAAGGTCAGAACAGCAAACTAAAAAGTGCCTGTGGTGTTTTTATTGGATTTTCAGAATGCTTGTCCAGAAATTACTGCTGGCTTCCTCTCCAAAATGACCTTTTGGTGGTTTACTAGGTGAGTAATATGAAGTAAAATAAAATATAAAAGTAATAAAAGTGGCTGTTTTTAAAAACACTAATGGTTTTTAAAAGTTATATAAATGTTAGGACAAAACGTTCCTAAAGTAATGTTTATGGAACATTCTTATAGCTTCATTAATATTTGATATACATTCTCATAATGTTGAGAGAAAACATTCTTCGATCAACTCTATGAATCTATGAGTTTTTTAGAATATTAAAAATAAACATTCAAATACTGTTACATTTGGGGTGAAAATAAAGTTAGTTGAATGTTGTAAGAAACGTTTTTGTAACCTTTAAACGACGTTCTAATCAAGATGAATAAAACTGGATATTTATAACTTTTAGAAACATTTCACGACAATGTTTCCGCAACATTTTTATAACCTAAATTTGTTTGGTTTACATTGCTTTTGGGATACAAAGAAACAAAGGTGCCCCACATGTTTTAGCCCAATTGTAAGATGTCTTATTAAATATTGGATTTTAAATTAATGCACATATTTTCTCAAGCCAAAGTGTAAGATTTAAAGGGACAGTTCACCAAAAAATTGACATGGTCTAATATCTTTCCCAAACCTCTGGGACTTTCTTTCCTCTCTGAAACATAAAAGAAGACATTTTGAGAAATGTCTAGGTTCTTCAAAATATCTTCTTATTTGTGTTCTGTAGAGGATAGAAAACATGGGGGTGAGTAAATGATGACAGAATGGTGAACTGTCCCTTTAATTCGACATAAACAACAAAAATAAAAGCACTGAAAAATGACTGTCCGATGCCAGAAGAATTCTTGTTTTAAGGTGTTTCTAAGACAGATTTTTGTTTGTGTTTTACAGCATGGCGATCAAAGGCTATAAATCCCCACTGGAGAATAAAGATCTCTGGTCGCTGAACAAGCAAGACAGTTCAGAGCTGGTGGTTCCCAATCTGCTCAATGAATGGGAGGTGGAGAAATCTAAAGCACAGAGGTATAAATTCAAACAGAAAATGAAGATTTTCATTTCTTTTCACAATCACTGTCACACTGGGTCAATTAAAAAGGTTGTGAATGCTATTTCTTGTTTACAGTAAGTAACACTAAGCTCCAGGATTTTTTCCAAAATTCCAAATTCCGTCCCCCCCCCATGTTAATTTTTCAGTTTCAATTGTGCGATTAATGTGCCCATTTTTGGTGAGTGACCTCGTAAGCATGCTTTTAAATGAGCTAAAAAGTCTTAAATGACTGTAAAGAACTGGGAGAAAACCGGATATCTGTCAGATCCACGTAATGTGCATCAAGTTTTAAAGAGACAGCGCTGCTTTTAAAGGGAAACCTGCTGCAGTCTGTCATTGATGGAAATCAAAGAACAAAAGAAAATGTATCGTTTAAATATAGAATTTAAATATATAATTTAAATATTTGAAATATAATTTTAATGTGTAGTTTATGTGAAGATTGTATTAAGTTCACTTAAATTAAAAGTTGTTATATTTTTCAAAGCCTATTGAATGTTAAAAATAATGGCTATCAGTTATACTATAATGTTGAATTTCTATAATCAATGGCTAAAATTGAGGGGAAATGCATTTAATAGAGACATCAGTAGCAGTATTGCTATTAATGATGCTTTAATTAATAATAGGCTACTTAGTAAAAAGATGCCATTAAACACATATTTAACATATACCTTCTTTGTAGTTCCTACATTAATTTGGAAATTCAATGTGAAATTACAATATAACTATATTAATATGCAATTAATCGTGATTAATTACACAAAAATGTGTGATTAGTTAATTTTTTAATCGATTGACAGCACAGAATTCATCAACAAGTTAATGTAATATTTTTTTTTTTTTACAACAATAATAGTGCCCTATTCGTTTTTTTCTCTCTCTCAGAAATTCTGTGTTGTGTAATTTAATTTTTAAACGTTCACAGGGTCACAATGAGCTTCTGTTTTCATTATTGGTAGCTTGTGTAATATATTAATATAAGGGTAGGGTATTTTGTACAAGCGAACACAAGCAACGTTTTGAAACGGCGTGAAAAATAGTTATTTTTGCAGGTGTTTTTGGTGCCGCTAGTGCAGAATGACACGTGAGTCCAGGTTCAGCTTTGCTCTTGAGCACAGAAGCGTTTTGATTTCCCAAAACTAATGCATTTACATTCATGCATATGACAGACGCTTCTATCTGAAGCTAGAATTCATCAAAACAACTTAATGTAATACTTTTTTTTTTTTTTTTACAACAATAATAGTGCCCTATTCGTTTTTTCTCTCTCTCAGAAATTCTGTGTTGTGTAATTAAATTTTTAAACGTTCACAGGGTCACGATGAGCTTCTGTTTTCATTATTGGTAGCTTGTGTAATATATTAATATAAGGGTAGGGTATTTTGTACAAGCGAACACAAGCAACGTTTTGAAACGGCGTGAAAAATAGTTATTTTTGCAGGTGTTTTTGGTGCCGCTAGTGCAGAATGACACGTGAGTCCAGGTTCAGCTTTGCTCTTGAGCACAGAAGCGTTTTGATTTCCCAAAACTAATGCATTTACATTCATGCATATGACAGACGCTTCTATCTGAAGCTACCTACTCAGCTGTACATTTGTTCAGTTCATGCATTCACTGGGACTCGAACCCGTGACCTTGACGTGGCTGCTGAAAGAGTCATTTCAGCTGATCAGCCGTTCTTGTTTTTCTGTGCAGTGAGCCGAGCGTGAAGGAGCAGGCCGCGTTTAGGAAGGCAGACCCGGGCGCTGAACCCAACCATATGAGCGTCAGTCCGGAGGAGGAGAAGGAGGAGGAGGAGGAGGAGGTCCTGCTGTCCAAACGGAGGGAGGTGCGGCAGCCTTCGTTCCTGCGGGCCCTTCTCAGGGCCTTCGGGCCCTACTTCCTCATCGGCTCCGCTTTCAAACTGCTGCAGGATCTCATTACCTTCGTGAACCCTCAGCTGCTCAGGTGAAGCCGCCGCGGCATCATTCCCAGCCAGAGAGGAACTATAGTCATAATTAGTTATGATTTTACGATAGGGAAGGTAGTGATATCGCACACATCACGATAAAGCTGCCAGTAAGTGACGTTTACTCGCTCTATTGCACTGGTTATTTACAGGAGATGTTCACAGGGTTGTGATGAGCTTCTGTTTTCATTCATGGTAGCTGCTGATGTTATGATTCATAATTAATATATTAAAGGGATTGATTTAGTCAGTCCGTATGAACAGCTGTAATTGTTTGTCTGATAATGAGCGACACAATAGCTGCTCTGTTCCTTTAACATTTACCTAGACCTGGGTTTTATTACACGCATGGATTTATTTCGTTTGCTTATAACAGGAAGAGCAAACACGAAGAATGCTGATTAGCTGGAAGGTGGTGTAAAAATGATCTTTTATATTGCTGTTTTCCATAGAAGCCTGCAGAATCGTTTGCATGTTGTTTTGCTTTCTTCACATATGCCTTTCACGCTCTCTGCCTGTGTTTTGCAATGCAAACAGAATGCAAATATGTTTCTCTACAGGCCTTTTTACTATTTTGAATCAGGCACTTCTAGTCAAAGGTTTGAAATAATTAAGCATTTATTGGATCAAAACTACAGTACAACACAGTGAAATATTGTTACAATTTAAAATAGCTGTTTTCTATGTGAATATATGTTAAAATGTAATTTATTGCTATGATCAAAGCTGAATTTTCAGCATCATTACTCCAGTCTTCAGTGTCACCAGTAAGATATAAAATGATTTTTTTTTCTGCATTAAACTGGTTAAAAGTAACAGTAATGACATTTCTAATGTTACAAAAGATTTCTATTTCAAATAAATGCTGCTCTTTTGAACTTTCTGTTCATCAAAGAATCCTGAAAAATAAAATGTATCACAGTTTCCACAAAAAATATGAAGCAGCACAACTGTTTTCAACATTGATAATAATCAGAAATGTTTCTTGAGCAGCAAATCAGCATATTAGAATGATTTCTGAAGATCATGTGACACTGAAGACTGGAGTAATGATGCTGAAAATACAGCTTTGATCACAG
>NW_015626872.1:1046831-1050010 GCF_001515625.1 Sinocyclocheilus rhinocerous
AATTTAAAATAGCTGTTTTCTATGTGAATATATGTTAAAATGTAATTTATTGCTATGATCAAAGCTGAATTTTCAGCATCATTACTCCAGTCTTCAGTGTCACCAGTAAGATATAAAATGATTTTTTTTTCTGCATTAAACTGGTTAAAAGTAACAGTAATGACATTTCTAATGTTACAAAAGATTTCTATTTCAAATAAATGCTGCTCTTTTGAACTTTCTGTTCATCAAAGAATCCTGAAAAATAAAATGTATCACAGTTTCCACAAAAAATATGAAGCAGCACAACTGTTTTCAACATTGATAATAATCAGAAATGTTTCTTGAGCAGCAAATCAGCATATTAGAATGATTTCTGAAGATCATGTGACACTGAAGACTGGAGTAATGATGCTGAAAATACAGCTTTGATCACAGCAATAAATTACATTTTAACATATATTCACATAGAAAACAGTTATTTTCAATTGTAATAATATTTCACATTTTTGACTATATTTTCGGTCAAATAAATGCAGACTTGGTGAACAGACGAGACGTCTTTCAAAAAAACCTTCCAATCCCAAACTTTTGCCTGCTAGTGTCTACAGTTGATAATACATGGAAACCACGATGCAGAGAGGTGTGTTTTTAACGTGATTCTTCTTTCATTGTCAGGTTGTTGATCGACTTCACCAAACAGCCCAATGCCCCGCTGTGGTGGGGTTACTCGCTGGCGTTCCTGATGTTCGGCACTTCCCTCTTACAGACCCTCATCTTACATCAGCACTTTCAGTACTGCTTTGTCACAGGCATGAGGCTGCGCTCGGGAATCATCGGAGCCATTTACAGGAAGGTACACACTAGACAGAATACAGACTCACTCAGACCAGCACAAATCTATGTTCTGACAGGACTGGTTCATGCTGGTTAGTGGTGGCCGACCAGAAGAGTCTTCCCAGTGAGGCGACTGACCAAAAGTGGTGTGGGTTCAAGGGATTGTTGACTCAAAAATTGAAATTCTGCTGTCATTTACTCTCTCTTTTGTGGACCATTAAAGAAGATATGTGAATATTTTATATTAAATATAGATATCTTATAGATAGATATATATTTTTTGGATGTCAATGGACTCCTCATTCTTCAAAACACCTTCTTTTGTGTTACACAGAAGAAATAAATGCATAATACATACAAGTAATGCAATATTTAATGAGTAAATGATAACAACATTTTTGGTGAACCATATATTTTTAAGCACTTTATAGGAGTAAATAATTAGAACTATATAATTATTCAAAATATTATAGTACATACAAATATTTCATACAGGCCTGGAACCTGTGTAAATTTTTTTTCTGCCATGGGAAAAAAAAAGTAATTGAAAATTACATTATCTCACAATTCAAACTTTTATCTTGCAATTCAGAGATATTTATAAACACAGAATTGCATGACAAAAAGTCAGAATTTTGAGATAAAAGTTGCAGTTACCAGTTTTATTTTTAATTCTGTGGCGGAAACAAAACAATTGCCAGATACAAACTTGTAATTGCAAGAAAGAAAGTCAGAATCCTAAGATTAAAAAGTCACAGTTAGCCTTTTTTATTGTTTATTCATTGGCGGAAATGATCTTCCAGATAGGGACCACATGAGTAAATGATGGCAAAATGCAAGTTATACAGTAGGGTTTTAACAGTTCATTGATTATACTACAAACTGTACCTTTCCAAACTCAAATGAACTTTCCATGCTCTAGTATTACAGGTTTGACCATTTATTATTATAAATGTAATTGGGTTCATACGGTACATGTCAGAGAGAGTGCGTTGAGCCTCAAGGAAAACTCTAAACACTGATACTTGAGCTTATATCAACAGATACTTGCACTTGAATGTGTTATTCCTGTTATGACTATATTGTTGTGACTGTCAGAGTTAAATTTACAATATAAGCATTAAACCTTCTGGTGCATGTTGTGAGATAAAGGCTGAATTACTTCACATTAAATACACATAACGCTGGAAAGCATGCTTATTCTGTGTGACCGTACAGTTAGAAAGCATCGTTTGTTTTTTTATTTGCACTCACAGTTTTAACAGGTATTTAAAAAATGCAATACAAAATAAGATGTGCAGAATAAATGAAACAATATATTAACTTCTAAAGCTGCGTTTTAATGTTAATCCCAGCATGACATTGTGTTTAGGGTCACGATGACGGACGGTGATTTAAATTAACTCCAGCTTTTGTGTGATTTTGCCGTCTGGCCTCTGCTCTACTACTCTACTCCACACGAGTAAAAGAATAGAATAGAATAAAGATTTGAGTTGTGTTGGGTGTGGTGTAGGTGTGACGGGTGTTCACACATGTGCACTTTTACCCAGATCTGCGTAATAATTAAAGCTGCTGAACTCGTGGGTGTGAAATATTCCTGAAATTCTGCTTCATCACTGGATATTGCATTAGAAAAATCACTGAAATGCATCAACAGTTCAATGCGATAACTACTTTGATATATACTGTGGTACTGAAGGGCTAGCATGTTCATGTAGCATGTATGTGTGAGATGTAGACGGCATTCCATATCACATCAAAGAAATCAAGTCCAAAACATAGTGCAAACTAGGGCTGCACGATATATCGAAAATATCGAAATATCGCAAATGTAAATACCGTGATATGCATATCGCAACGGCGTGCGATATTTGAATCATTTTAATAATAGGCTACTTAAATCAAAACGTTGCAAAAGGTCAAAGTTTTAGTTCGACGCATATAGCAGAGAATTGCTTGACGTTAAAAAGAGTTAAGTGCAATAAGTTGCAGAAAACAACTCTTTGCCGTCGAAATCGGATGTGTATCATTATACTGGATCCGTGCAGTCGGATTTAAAGGGACAGCAGCCTATAAATACGTGCTGCTGAATATGTCACTAATGTTAATCAAACAACAAAACAGCTATAACAAAGATTAATCTAAATTTAATTCATACAGTGCAGTGTTATTTTACACTTAATTATAAATTTCTGTACCTGAATACTACTGGTTATATTATCTATGCTTGTAAATTTTTTTTCTTTTTCTTTCTTTTTTTTTTACTGACTGTTCACTTGCCTTTAATCATGTTTGAACTTTCTCAGACTATAGGTTTTGCTGTGGTATATGAAGAAGTACTTAAAGTGTATGGAAAGCAAAGT
>NW_015626872.1:1051307-1112767 GCF_001515625.1 Sinocyclocheilus rhinocerous
TTTTTTCCCCCTTTTTCTTTCTTTTTTTTACTGACTGTTCACTTGCCTTTAATCATGTTTGAACTTTCTCAGACTATAGTTTTTGCTGTGGTATATGAAGAAGTACTTAAAGTGTATGGAAAGCAAAGTTACAATGATATAAAATGAGTGTCATTCATTTTTTTGTCAGTCACATTGATGTTAAAATTACATTTTCTGATTTGTGACATTGCTTTTTATGTACTGCTAAAACACTGCTGGTCATTTTCAGAAGTTGTAGTGATTCTTTCTTTTCCAAGAAAGAGTGTGAAACAAATTGGTTATATAATTTTCATTTTTTAATATTTTAAAATATAATTTAAATAGATTTTTCACACTTTAAGCAATATCGTATCGCATATCGAATATCGCATTTTTAACCAAGGTATCGCGTATCGCATTTCTTTTCAATATCGCACAGCCCTAGTGCAAACATTTGTTCACGTCTTTTTTTAGTAGAAACTTTTTTAGGTTTTTATTGCTCTGTTGGTTTAGACCTTCTGTGGAAGATAAGCTGCAAAGGAAGTCAGAAACATTAAAAAAATTAATAAAACAACAGTCCACAAAACTTTAAAACAGGGTTATTTGCTCATTTTTTATGATTTTTTCAAATTTAAATCCTAAATAGTGGTGTCAAAGTTACATTTGATGTATTTATTATTATTTATTACAGAATTTTTAATCATGTTAAATTAAATTATGCTAATTGAATAATGGCTTTGTTTTTGCATTATGACAATAAAAATAACTATTTTTACACTGTTTTGGTTTGTTGAAACCTGTTTAACAACTGCAGAGATATTATTATTATTTATTACTATAAACTTTAAATTGATTTGCTGATGACAAAATCTAGTTGAAATCG
Organism: Sinocyclocheilus rhinocerous; assembly: GCF_001515625.1. Lineage (NCBI taxonomy): Eukaryota > Metazoa > Chordata > Actinopteri > Cypriniformes > Cyprinidae > Sinocyclocheilus > Sinocyclocheilus rhinocerous. The sequence continues at coordinate 1,052,191 of NW_015626872.1, forward strand.
AAGTAGAAATTAAATTAGCAGTTGTTTTTGCATTATGGCGATGAAAATAAATATTTTTACAGTTTATGCTGGTTTGTGGAAACTTGTTTGACAACAACAGACATTATTATTTTTTATCCACTTTAAATTACTTTGGCAGAAAATCAAGTTGCAAAGTAGAAATGAAATGATTAGAGGTTATTGGATTGCGACAATGAAAAATAACGATTTTTACTATGTTTACTGGTTTGTGGAAACATCAACTACAGAAATATTATGTATTATTATTTATTACGAAACTTTTGAATTGCTAATGAAAAATCTAGTTAAAATCAAAGTAGAAATTAAATTATTAGTTGTTTTGGGATTGTGACAATGAAAAAGAAATATTTTTAGAATCTGTGCTGGTTTGTGGAAACCTGTTTGACAACTGTTGAGATATTATTTATTATAATTTATTACTGAACTACTTTAAATTACAGGTTCAGAAAATAGAGTTGAAAGTGAAGTAGAAATGAAATTATTGGTTGTAATTGAATTGTGCCAATGAAAAGAAAGTTTTTACTGTATATGTTTGTGGAAACCTGTTTGACTACTACAGAGATATTATTTATTATTATTTATTACTGAACATTTTTAGCAGCTTGAAATTGAATTAATGATGACTTTGTTGTTGTGTGGCATTTTATTACAGCTTTATTACTATTGTTAATCGCTAACCTTTTTTGGTTGAATTATCATTAAAAAAGCTTGATAAAATAAATCTGAAATCAAAGTTAAAATTTAATTATTAGTTGTTTTGTATTATGAGAATGAAAAGAGAGATTTTTCCAGTTTATGCTGATTTGTGGAAGCATTACAGATTAGTTATTTATAATTAATCGCGATTAATCGCATCCGAAATAACAGTTTTTGTTTACATTATATATGTATGTGTACTGTGTATTTATTATGTATATATATAAACACACACACACACATACAGTATATATTTTGAAAATATTTACATGTTTATACATTTATATATTCATATTATTATGTTTTATATTATATATAAATATATTTAATATATAAACATAAAATATTTTTCTTAAATATATACATGCATGTGTTTGTATTTATATATACATAATAAATAAACACAGTATACACACATACATTATGTAAACAAAAACTTTTATTTCGGATGCGATTAATCGCGATTAATCACGATTAATCGTTTGACAGCACTACGTTATTTATTATTATTTATGACTTTTTCAGCAGCTGAATGCATACTGTGCAGCTTCTGACAGTCTGTGGTGTCTCTGCAGGCTCTAGCGATCACGAACGAGGCCAAGCGCTCGTCGACGGTGGGTGAGGTGGTGAACCTGATGTCTGTGGATGCCCAGCGCTTCATGGATCTCACCACTTTCCTGAACATGCTGTGGTCAGCACCGCTGCAGATCATCCTGGCGCTCTTCTTCCTCTGGCAGGTACAGCGCTACACATTTCAATACATTTACACGCTTCCTCTACCTTCTGTTGTTCAAACGATAATCATATTCATACAGAATGTGTGGCAGGTTTTGTTCTTAAAAGAGATGGTGAATGCAAATCTTAAATGCTTTTGGCCATACAATCATGCATAGTTATTAGTGAAATAAATAGGCTTGACGGCTTTTAAAAGAGATTATTATTATTTTTTTATTTTTTTTTACATTAAGGTATGTATGTAAGATAACATGTCTTAAAAACCATGAACAAAACTGTAAAGAAAAGTCAAAGAACGGTTTGTGTTGAGTTATTGATTTCCGAGAACCATCGAAATTCAAGACATTTAGTTTAAAATGGTCAATTTTCTTGTTAATAATATTGTTGATCAGGGTTATTATCATTAATGAAACCTAATTTAAAACCATAAAAAAAAATATCTTTGCTGTTTGAAATTAAATTAATTAATTGAAATAAAATACTGAAACTGCTAAATGTTTTAATTGTTTTAACTTGAAGTACTAGAATAACTCAAACAAAACAAAAAAAAAATCATAAATAAAATAATTGTCAATAATAATAATTATTAATAAATTAATCATTTTTAAATTAATAAATAAATTAATAAAAGTATAGAGACATTAAAATAAAAACTAATGAAAATGACAAAAACAACTAAATTACTATAATTTTAGCTAAAATGAAAGCGAAAATAAAATGATAAAAAATTAATAAAAACATTGTTTTTACTTGTAATAAAATAAACATGAATTGAAATAAAGTATATTTCACTTATTTCATTTAGTAGCCAATGCAAAGGCAACATTTCTCATTTTCTTTTAGTTTAAATTGAAGTACTAAAATAACTAAAACTAAAGAAAAATTCATAAATAAATCAATTGTTAATATTAATAATTATAAATAATTTAAACATTCTTAATACAATTTAATGTATTAATACATTAAAAAATTTAATTAATAAAAAAAATATAGAGACATTTAAAAAACGAATGAAAATGACAAAAACACAACAAATTACTAAAACTGAGCTCAAATTAAGATGAAAATAAAATAATCAAAAATTAAATGATCTTTAACTGAGCCTAATCTAAAACCATAAAAAATAATAATTTTAATACATTTTAATTACTTAATGAAAATTAATTAATTAATTAATGACAAAAACTCTTTAGCTAAAATGAAAGTGAAAATTAATTAATTCAAAAATAAATCAAATTTAAAATAGAAGCAAATATGATAGTTATTGTGTTGGGTCACTACTTGATGTCCAGGATCAAATCTGGGGACTGAAGAGACGTCTGACAGAAACGCAGAAGTGTGAGCTCTTCGTTCTGAGAGTTTTCTGTCTTGTGTTCAGAATCTGGGTCCGTCGGTTCTGGCCGGTGTGGCGCTGATGGTTCTGCTGATCCCATTCAACGCTTTCATCGCCATGAAGACCAGAACTTACCAGGTTTGGCTCTCTTCTCTTCTCTTCATTAGCATTGAGTTATCGTGCTTATCCATGTTTTCACAGCTTATGCTTATCAGACTTTCACATTTAGGTGAAGTTTCTAGCGAGCCGTCGTTTCCTCTTAAAGAGACAGATCGCAAATTAAACTGGAAACAAAACACCATGTGTGAAGTCATTTCTGTCTGTACGCCACACCAGGCTTATTATAGTTCATTAAAAGTATAAAAAAAAACATGTTTGTGTTTTTTATACTGAAATAAAATAACATCAAAACTTGATAAGAATGGTCAATTTTCACATTTAGCCAATGCTGTCTTAATAGCTCAGCATATTGTTGGCGGTTTATGTTTATATTAATACATTTCAGTGTTTGAACACTAATATTTTGGTTACTTTAGTAAGCTGAACACAGTTATGGTCATGATTATTATTGTTAACTAAAACCATTTTAAAAAAACATTTGTGTTACTTTAAATAAAATAAAATATATAAAACACTTATTTTATTCTATCTAGTTGCCAAGGCATCATTTCTCATTTTTATTTAATTTATTTAATCTCATTTTTATCTGTTATTATCTATAGGATGTACTTAACTGAAACTAAAATGAACATTTATATAAAAAAATTTATATTAAAAAGAAAACTAATAAAAAATATTCCAGGTTAAAAAAACTTTAGAGCTACATCACACAGGATGCTGATTTTGGCAGAAAAGGAAATTAAATTAATTTAATTTAATTTAAAGCCCGTAACTTTTTTTGGTTAAAAATGATCCTAAATCAATATTTGAGCAGAAAATTCTTATTTGAGTCATGTATTCCAAGACGTGCTAGAATCTGTGATTGCGAAGTACAGTAAATATCCACACCGGTGCGGTGACTGACTGCCACACATAGAACCTCAAAACATTAGATTCATCCGCGATGGAGCCGAGCCGGAGCACAACCCACGCAAGCTAGATAATTCCGCACACAGCTGCAATTCCAGGTTTTCAAACAGAGATGGCGACAAAGAGGCAAAACTTACGGACTGCATCTTTAATGTAATTTAATTTGATTTGATTTGATTTGATTTGATTTGTATGAGACCACCATATATAATATAGATTTTTTTGGCAGCATTAGTGAGGCAACATTATTTTCACATTTAAATGACATGCAAGGCAACATTTCTCATTTTTATTCAGTTTCATTTGATGTACTTAACTAAAACTAAAATGAAAATGAATGCAATTTTACATGAAACATTTATAAAACCCAAAACTAATACAAATGACAGAAATGCACAACAAAAAGACTAAAACTTTAACTGAAATTAAAATGGACAATATAAAAATAAAATGTAATTTAAAATATGAGCAAAGCTCCTTGCATTGGTCGGCACAGGTGGAGCAGATGAAGCATAAGGACGACCGCATCAAGCTGATGAACGAGATTCTCAACGGTATAAAGGTGCTGAAGCTCTACGCCTGGGAAGTCTCCTTCAAGGAGAAGATCCTGCAGATCCGGCAGAAGGAGCTGACTGTGCTGCGTAAGACGGCGTATCTCAGCGCTCTCTCCACCATGGCCTGGACCAGCGCGCCCTTCATGGTACCTTACCGCTTTCTGTGCGGTTTCGTGTGTCTGATGCAAATGCAAAGTGCTTATCTTTGATATGCCTAATGATGCGGTAGATCCCTATCTAGGTGTCGAGTTGCCGGCTCATGTTTCAAAAGTGCATTAGCCGATGTGATTAATAAGTCTAGTTTGTGCACACCAAACACAGCCCTTTGTTTGAGTTTTTTAGCCCTGACTGAAGTGTAAATCTGTCATGATTGTGCTGTGATGTGCTTCAGGTGGCTCTGACCACGTTTGCGGTGTACGTGACTGTGGACGAGGAAAATGTCTTGGATGCAGAGAAGGCCTTTGTGTCTTTGTCTCTGTTCAACATCTTGAGGTTCCCGCTGAACATGCTTCCACAGGTCATCAGCAGCATCGTACAAGTGAGCCTCCGCTTCCTTAATATTACACAAATATTACAGGGAAAATCCAGCTTTAGAGATACATCACAGACGCTATTGATTACGGTGTAAAATTAATTGACATATACATATAGCCTATGTGACTACCAAAGTAAGGCAAAAATATTTTATGCCAGCATCTGTCACAGAGAGATAGAATTTAATTAAATTAAATTAAAAAGTTACATTAGATTAATATAATAACAATACAATAAATATATGTCATAAGTTGTCAAAAAGATTAAAGGTAAATAAAATAATATATATACTGTATGTATATACACACACATATACATATACATACAGGTGCATCTCAAAAAAATAGAAATACTGAAAAATTTGATACTGGATTTTTGACTTTCGTGAGCCGTAAGCTCTAATCATCAAAATTAAAACAAAAAAACTTTTGAAGTGTTTTACTTTACATGTAATGAATCTAGAATATATGAAAGTTTCACTTTTTGAAATAAGTAAAAAAAAAAAATTTACTTTTTCACGATATTCAAATTTTTTTAGATGCACCTGTGTATATATACTTTTTTTTTTAATGCAAATAGATATACAATTTACCAGTGACATATCAAATACAAAATAACCAAGGTCAACAAAACATGACAGCCAACATGATTTGTGTGAGTGAGTGTGTGTGTGCGTGTGCGTGTGTGTGTGTGCGTAGACAAGCAGAAAATAAATAAATTATTGTAAATTAAATTCAAAATATCTATAAATTGATCAGAAGTCCTGAAAATAATTAAATAATTTTCACTTTGAGAAAAAAATGATATATACATACATATATAAAAAAGTGAGACAAAATTTTTTATTTTCTGCTTTTCTGTCAGCATCTGTCATATAGAACTAAAGCAGAAAATAATTTTTCCTCGGTTTGAATACACTGATTGGGCTCAGTTCATATTCAGAAGTGACCTACTTTAGAGGGTTAGTCTATGTTTCAGATAATAGCATAATATTCCTGGAGTGAGATCAGCTTCATCGTGTTTTGTGCTCCTCCAGAATAAGCAGTCTGATTGTTTCTGTGTGTGATCGTTCGTCAGGCCAGCGTGTCTCTGAAACGCATCCAGGATTTCCTGAGTCACGATGAGCTCAATCCCGAGAGCGTGGACAGAAGAAATAACGCTTCAGGTAACGGAGCTGAGCTCTTGAAGAAAACCCGTCATGCTGAAACAATCAAACTCGACTCCAGTTTCTGCTCTCGAGTGCTGAGTCATGCTGAGTCGTTGTGAAATCTCTGCTGTCTGCAAGTTTCCTTTCCTCTAAAATGAGTCACGACTTTCTCTCTCGTCAGAATACGCCGTGAGTGTCGTAAACGGGACGTTCTCATGGGCCAAACAAGACCAAGCCACTCTTGACAAGTAAGACTCACAAAACACTGGCTGAAGGGTGAAGCCAAGTGTAATTTAAACAAAACAACCACTTTCATAGAGGCCTTTACTGCATTTCTATGCTGAATCTGTTTTAGATGCATGCAGAACATCATTTATAGTCTTCTGAAATACATAAGACTTATTTTTGGATCACTTATTCAGTATCAATATAAGAGGCATTTTAGCCTGACACTTTTCATGTTTCTAAGTGATTTTCACATACGTGTGGTTTCTAAATTTGATCCTTTAGAAAAAAGTGCAAACGTATTGATGTATCAACATTTCTGTGAAAACATTTGCATGCATCTTTTCACACGGATATGTGCGTTTGCACAGTTATTGAGAGACACATTGTTGTGTATCAAATAAAAAATAGAGCAAAAAGAATAATTAAAAAAATTAAAAGTTGCTTTCTCAAAGTGCTTTACAACAAATGCAAAACACAAGAAACAAGACAACACAAGATGTGAGGACAGAAGAATAAATTAAACTATAAAATAAGACAAAAAATATAACAAAAATAAATAAAATACATATAAAAACAAAATAAAATAAAAAATAAAACCACAACAATAAATAAAATAAAACATAAAATAAAAACAAAAACAATATAAATTAAAATATAAAATAAAATAAGAAAATAAAACGAAAATAAGCAAAATAAAATAGATTAAATACATTTTAAAAATAAAATAAAATAGATGATAAAAACTAACTGAATAAAATAAAATAAGAAAATAATACAAAAAACAACTAAATCAAATAGAATACAATAAATATAAAAAATTTTATTAAATAAAAGACAAAATAAAAAATGAAACAAAATAAATAAGATAAAACATAAAACAAAAAATACAAATAATAAAATGTAAAATAAATAAATAAATAACAGAATTAAACCAGTAGTCAAGTAAAAGCTATCCTTAAGTAAGATGTTTTAAGACAAGATTTAAAGCTGCCTCATGATTGTGCTTCCCTTAAAGGGGAAGTGATTGATTAATAGCAGTGCTGAGTAACCCGTGTGTTGTTTCGGCAGCATTAATGTGATGGTGCCGCAGGGCTCTCTGCTGGCGGTCGTGGGTCACGTGGGTTGTGGGAAGACGTCGCTCGTGTCCGCGCTGCTGGGAGAGATGGAGAAGCAGGAGGGTCAGATCTCTATACGGGTGTGTATTCGGCTCCAGATCAGTCTTTATCAGGGCAATGCTGTGTTTGACGCTCGTCTCCTCCTGTAGGGATCCGTGGCTTACGTACCGCAGCAGGCCTGGATCCAGAACGCCACGCTCAGAGACAACATCTTGTTCGGCAGACCGTATGTGGAGCAGAGGTACCGCTGCGTGCTGGAGGCCTGCGCTCTGACCCCTGACCTGGAAGTGCTTCCTGGAGGAGACCAGACTGAGATCGGAGAGAAGGTGCTGGATCTCAATGGCTGTGCATGACTTTTGAATAAGCTGGGCTGTCAGTTTAACATGTTCATTTAATACAGTTAATTATATTAAAATACATTTTATAATGTTTAATATTATTTAGTAATAATAAAAAAAAAAACACATTTAATCATGCCCTCTGACCCGTATATAAATTCTTTAATTGTTTTTTATTTATATATTTTAATTAAATTGTGCTGTATGGTAACTAGGGCTGTCAGTTCAATATGTTAATTTAATACAATTAATTATATAAAATGATAGTATTTAATATTTTATATATTTAAAAAACACATCTAAACATGACATACAAAGCATGTTTTGGCATGTGTGTGCAGTACATTAATCTGATTTTAATTGTTATATATGATTTTTTTTAAATATAGCCATAAAATAATGTATGGTTATTAAAGCTGTTAGTTGAAAATGTTCATTTAATAGAATTAATCATATAAAAATATATTTTATATAATATTCCATAGCATTAAATATTGTTTAGTAATATATTTTTTAAAGAAATTAACACATTTAATTATGCGCCTGACACACACTCACACACACACACACATATGTTTATACATATATAAACATATATAATTGGTTTTCTGAGTAGCTAATTCAGGCAATGCAAGTATCAAATACAAAGCATGATTTTGGGCTTCGGGGTTTTTCAGCATACAATCATATACATGCGATTATTTGCAATTAACTTGATTAATTAATAAGCATATCATGCAATTAATCATATTAAAAACTAACAAATTGACAGCCCTAACTGTAATATAGCATTTCTAGTAACGGTTAGTATCTGTGTGCAATTATATAAAAATACATTTTATTGAATTTAATATTATTTAATAATAATTAAAAAAATTCAAGCATTGCAGTTAAGATGTGTGCAGTGCATTAACCTGATTTTAATTGTTATGTATGACTTTTGAATGTGTTTTTATTATTACTATTTTTTATTTGTATTGTGATTTTTTTAGGTTTTCTTACCATTTGAGCAATTAAGACAATGCGCTTAGGCTTTGGACTTTTCTCAACAAATATAAAAAAATATGTTTATAAATCGGTTAGTTGCAGTCCTCAATTCTGATTGGTCAACAACTGTGTTTTTGGTTTTGTTCACGATAAAGCACGACTATTACCGTTTCACTCAACGCTTCTGGGTATCACTGCGCAAGACCCTTAGCAACCATCCTTAGCAACATAAACAATCAATAATATAGCATCAAAACTGTTCCATGTATTATATATTTTTCAGCAAAATTAACTGTTATTTATTTAACGAAGTATGAGTGACTCTTGCTGGCGTTATGTTGCGTCATTCATCTTTTATTTTGAGACCACGCCCTTCCCCCTTCAAAGAAACTCTTCTCATGCGGGAGAAACACGTGTCTGTGTGGAAGCCCACAGTTTCCAAAGTGAGGAGGCAATATTAGTATATTTATTAGTTTTCTGTTTCAGGTATGATTCTGTATGTCCATCGGTTTACACTGTAATGACGCTCGCAAACTCGCGCTGTGTCACGAATCAGTCTGTTTTAAACTAAAAGACGGAAAACAGACGCTGAAAGATAAGCAGATGTATGTGTGTGAGAAAATATCATTGGTGTTAAATATTTTAAAGACACAGCGGGTGAGAAGAGTTCCTACTCTCTGTTTTTATTTAAAGGGGTCATATGATGTTGCTAAAAAGAACATTATTTTGTGTATTTGGTGTAATGAAATGTGTTTATGCGGTTTAAGGTTCAAAAAACACATTATTTTCCACATACTGTACATTATTGTTTCTCCTCTATGCCCCGCCTTCTGAAACGCGTCGATTTTTACAAAGCTCATCGTTCTGAAAAGCAAGGTGTGCTCTGATTGGCCAGCTATCCAGTGCGTTGTGATTGGCCGAATACCTCAAGCGTGTGACGGAAATGTTACGCCCCTCACATACTGTGATGCCCTGTCCGGCCGGAGCGACGAGACATAAACATTAAAACCCATTATAAACGAGGCATTTGTTGCATCCAGTGGGGACATAATTACGGATTATAATGACTTATACTGTCTTTTTACACGTTGCGTTGCATCGCGCCGCGTAAACATAAAACCATGTCTGCATTTGTGATCGGAGAAATGACAAACAACAAGCGCTACTCTACACTGCTCAAAACTCGCGTTTGAATCATCAGTGGCAAATCCTTTTAATATGAAAACGTACTTACAGTCAGTCTGTGAGTCAGAACAGCCGGCATTGTAGTCTACTCTCCCAGGATCAGGAAACAGTCCTCCATAAAATGTACTGCACACATCTGAATATTTGGGTTAAACTGTTCTGGAACAGTGTTGTAAATACAACTTAACCACTGATTTCTAGTCGTGTCCTCAGTCTTTGCAACTTTACAGATCTTCTTTATGCACCAAGAGCTTGTAACACTCCAAAGAGAAAGTAAAAATTGAAATCGCATCATATGACCCCTTTAAGCTCCATAAGACGAGTCATGTTAAATCGGAACATTCTCTTGCCGTTTACTGTTGCTGTCAGGAACTATTTTTTTAGTGGAAGGACAGCATTTAACCAACTTGCTTCAAAAAAGTATCATATCAATGCATACATTTTTGGTTTTAACATTTATTATTTATGGTGTGGTAACCGTCTTATAAAAGCAATAAGGCATAACTCTAGGTGTACTGTATTGTGAATAACTGCCTAACAACGCCCTTCAGTCGTGACTTATTTACAGTACAGCACGGCCTCTCGTACCTTATTGCTTACAAATCTGTTTATGTGCAGTGTCATGTAATGTGGTTATCAGCATGTCATGTAATTAATGGTGTGTGTGCAGGGCATCAATCTGTCCGGCGGTCAACGGCAGAGAGTGAGTTTGGCCAGAGCGCTGTACAGTGAAGCGGACGTCTATCTGCTGGACGATCCTCTGTCCGCCGTCGACGCTCACGTCGCCAAACACATCTTTGACAAAGTCATCGGGCCTGAAGGAGCCCTCAAGGGAAAGGTATGTGCATGACTATTTCCGAGCCTGTTCCCTGAAAATAATTTGGGTGAACTAACAGTGGTCTCACATTGACCCATGCATGTGATGCGCTCTCATCTGTCACAGTCAGACTGTAATGTGATTTAGCAGATCAGGGTAAAGCGATGTGCTGTTCCTATTCCAGACGCGGATACTGGTGACCCACGGGATCAGCTTCCTGCCGCAGGTGGACAACATCCTGGTGATGGTGGACGGACGCGTGTCAGAAATGGGCTCCTACCAGGATCTGCTCAAGCAGAATGGAGCTTTTGCAGAGTTCCTCAGAAACTACTCTCTGGAGGATATCATCGAAGACGATGAAGTCACTGGTACATAAGAGAATTATTCATATTTGAATTTAAATATAATATAAAAGTAGATATATAAATTATATGTAATGCATTTTATAAAATATTTATTATTCATATATTTCGATTTTTTTATTTAGTTGTAATATATTATCAAGTATTTATCATTTGTACATTTATATATAATTTTATTTATTTATTCATTTGTAATACATGTGAAATATTTGTTATTCATATATTTAGATAGTATTTATTTGTTTATAATACACATTAAATGTTTCTAACTGATATATTTATATATTTTTTATTTATAATACATGTTATGGAATATTTATTATTCATATATTTAGATTATTTAGAGTATTTATTTGTGTATAATACATATTAATAAATTGTTTATTTGTTTGTTGGTTGCTTATTTATTTATACATATTATTCATTAAAATATTATTCATATATTTAGAAATAAAAAATTATTTCAATTATTTATTACTTTCATTTTGATCTTATAGAAGTTCACTTTGACACTTAATGGTTTTTCAGTTTTGTTGTTTGACAGATATTTCTAAATAAATATATGTATTTTTATTCATAATACATTACTTATTTGTAATACATATTATGAAATGTTTATTATTAAAACATTTAATTTTTATTTATTATTTTGTTTATTATTTGTATTTGTTATTATTTTGTGTATCATTTTTATTTGTTTATTTATAATTTATCATTAAATAATTATTTATAATACATATTACAATGTTATAAAATATTAATTGGCTATTAAATATTAATTATGTATTTATATATTTGTTTATTTATTCATAATACATTTCTGATACATACTTGCTTTAGTTTTGGTCTTGCACTGTTTTTCTGACTTTGACTCCTGATGGTTTTTCAGTGTCATTGGTTGATGAGGAGGAGGAGGAGTTTCCTGAAGATGCTCTCAGTAATCACACAGATATGGTGGATAACGAGCCTGTAGTCAACGAGGCGCGCAGACAGTTCATGAGGTACACATGCATTTTTAATGCCTCTCGCTCTGCCAGTTGCTTTGGCTTTGTGACTTCTGCTTTTACAAGCACTTCTCATGACGACAAATTTGGCTCTCGGCAAACTATGCTTTTATTTTTCTGTGACTTTATGATATACAATGCAATTTGCATGTTGTATTCCCAGTTAAAAACCACTTAATATCACATTCAGTGGAATATACAAAAGATATTTGGATGCTACTGAACTGCTATATTTATTCCTATTTGAATGTTCATCATCCTATAGATGCATGCATGTTACAGGATTAATAAATTTGGTTTAACCAAAAAAACATTGACCAAATTACACTTGCCTTCCATAGAACTATGTGTAAAATAAAAAAAATAGTGTTGTCACGTGAATGAAGAACTTTGAATGTAAGTGACTGTTACTAAGAGGACGATGATGATCTTCAGTGGTTTATATAAATCCAAAATAACCGTCTGAAAATCTAATTTCCATCAATATGAATGCATGGGTGTTTGAGTTCGGATGTCCCATCAGTCTGTGCGTCTCTCTTCTGTTCTGTTGCAGGCAGATTAGCATCATGTCTAATGATCTGGAGAACCCAAAGAAAATGTCCCGCCGGCGGCGCTGCAGCGAGAGGAAGCACCCAGAGTCTCCGACCGAGAAGAAGGAGCCGAAGCTGGAGAAACTCATCCAGGCTGAGACGGCTGAGACCGGACGGGTTCGTGACTCCAGACCGCCCTCGTGTGGAGGACGAGAGTCGAACAACCACACAAACACAACACACAACTCCACCTGACTATAATGGCACATTACACTAAGTTTTGTAATAACTATCCCTCACATACAGTATGAAGTATTATAAATGTTATATAAACTATTATGCCTAACATCTTAAAGCTAACAGAGCAGGAAAGTAGCTAGATTTAAATACTTCAGATGTCTCACATTCAACTATCCCAGTTGTTAAAAAATAAACAAAAAAATTAACCTAAATATGACATTTATAGCACCCATTTTGACAGACATTTTTCAGTTTTAATTTCAAATTTTAAAATTAATTTTTAATTTCAAATTTTGTCTGTGTTCATGTCTCTTTTCTTTTTCTTTTTTTTGCAATAAAATAATCAAAGGCCCATATTATAAAATATTTATTGCAAAAAAAAAAGTTAAAACATGAAACATTAAAAAAATGTCTAGTACCCATCCTAACATGTTTTTCTTAATTAAATTTTTAAATAACTAAAGTCCCATATTATAAAATATTTATTGCAAGTAAAACATAAAAAAATGTATAGTGTATATATTTTTTTCAATTTTAGTTTTTATTTTATGACTTTTGTCTTTGTTCTTCTTTGTGCAATAAAATTACCAAAGCCCCATATTATAAAATAACTATTTGCAAGAAAAAGGTTTTAAAAAATTAAACATTAAAAAATTTATAAAATGTTTTGCTATAAAATTATTAAAATACAAATTTAAATACGTTTAAAATACGATTTTTCTCAATTTTAGTTTTTTTAGGGCTGTCAGTTTAACGCGTTAACTTCATTAATTAGTTATGAAAAAATAACGCAATTAAAATATTTTAATGCAGTTAGTGCACTGGCCCCGCCCCCAGACCTGTACATCATCTTACGTTTCATACAGCTGACTGTTGCAAATATGATGCAGGGTAACAACTCCATAAACGCAGTTATGCCCTAAAATTCCAGATATTGGGGCAAAAAATGCCCCTGTATGAGTTTTTGTTTCATATTTATATCATATGATAAGCGATATCACACAAGTGCTGATTTTGTCACGAAGAACACGAGTGCACATGTGATTTTATACAACAGTTCAGTAAATAAGAAGTTAATATTGTGCTATATTTTAAACACAATATTGTGTGTTTTTGTTAAATTTTGCCAATGAAAATATTACCTAAAAAAACCACAGCAGAATTGTTGTGCGTCTGCGAGCAACACAACAGTGTTTAGTTTCTGAATGAATCCACGTTTTGAACGAATCGTGTGAATCAATGACTCAGTAGCCCATTCATAAACAGAGCCATAGCCTGCGTCCCAATGTCCTAAATTCTATGTGATATTAGTAATTTTCAATACTATTTAGGGCAGATAGCCCTAGTTTTTTTTTATTTCATGACTTTTGTCTAAACTAAAATAACCAAAGCCCCATATTATAAAATGTTGATTGTAAGAAAAAAATTTAAGTGAAACATTAAAATATATAGTGCTGATCCTAATGGATTTATTTAAATTGTAATTTATAATATCATGAATTTTGTCTTTGTTCATTTCCCTTTTTTATGCTATGAAGTAACCAGAGCCCCATACAAAAAATATTCACTTTCAAAATAATAGACAATAAAATTTATAGTACCCATCCATAGTTTTTATTTCAATTTCAATTTTCCCTCATTGTATAAAATATTTATTGTAAGAAAAAAAATATATAGTACCCAACCTTTCAATTTTAATTTTTAACTTCATGAATTGTGTCTTTATTTCCATTTTTAATGCTATGAAATAACCAAAGCACCATTTTACAAAATATTTATTGTAAGAATTTTTTTATTTAAATTTGTATTTAATATTGAGAATGTTAAGCACTTGCTTTGACTCCTCTAGAGTGTTTTCTCATGATGTGTGTGTGTGTTGTGTGTTGCAGGTGAAGTTTAAGGTGTACTGGGACTATGCGAAGGCCGTGGGGCCGTTCCTGTCACTCTTCATCTGTTTCCTGTACGGCTGTCAGAGCGCCGCCTCCATCGGAGCAAACTTCTGGCTGAGCGAGTGGACGAATGACGCGCAGCACAACCGGACGCAGGACCAAGTGTCCATGAGGGTGGGGGTGTACGCCGCGCTGGGCATTTCACAAGGTACGGTCAGATACTCTGAGCGCAGACACGCTAATGCTAATCTAACGAGTCTCGTCTGATTGTGTTATTTAACCAACCACAGAAATACTGACTGAACACATGGTCATATCATTTCATTCACATCCACCATAAAGGGACAGTTCACTCAAAAATCAAAACAGTTCTGCTATTTGCTCATCAAACCCATATGCTGCTTCACTGGAATGAAAAAGGAGAAATTATGAAGATTCACTCGCTTCTGTTAAAGTGACCATGTCTGTCAAACTTAATAAAACTCTTCTAAAGCATAAAGAAAAGACAGAACTTGCTCAAAATCTGTTATTCTCCATTCTGCGTATTCAAACTGGCGCATCATGTTTGTTTACATAAAAAAAAAAAATGTCAAGGTCAAGAAATCTTGTAAAATATTAAATTATAATAATTATGTTGTAATTATATTGATTATAATATATACAATTATGTATTTATTATAATTATAATTAAATGTAATAAATATTAAAATGTTATTAATAGTTAACTTTTTATGACAAATAGGCAAGGTTAGTTCAGGTTGTAAGATGTTGTGTGGTGCAACTCCACAAAAATGTGATATTTATGAATATTTACTGTAATATTCATAATATCTGCAAGAAGAAAAATACATTTTCTTTTACCTTTAAAAGAATATATTTTAAAAACTATTAATGTGTACACTTGCCTGTCGGGAAAATGTGGCATTTACCTGTTGGTTATACCAAATGACATTTAAAAAAATTAATTTTATGAATTTTGATGTTAACTTTAGTTTTCCTATAAAATAACCAAATCACAAAATACAGGGTTTTGAACAGCATTTAGACCAACATTTTGGTACCAGGGATCGTAAATAATTTTAATAATTAGTTATTTATATACCGACCCTTTTGTATAAAGTGGTATAATATGGTTTTGACAACTTTTATAAAACGGATAGTTCCGGTGCTTGATTCTGATTGGTTGAGCCACGTTCGAAGCTGTTGTAAATTACTCTACAAACGAAACTAATGTGAAAACTAAGTGTGCATAGCAAGAATTGTTAATTTCGTTAACGAAAACTATTTGAAAACTATGAAAATATTCCCTGACAACCTTTTTTCCATGAGCATCATTACACTATAGTGACTATATTAACATGCAATATCGTTGACAAAAAAAGACGAGACTAAAATGTAGTTTCAAAAATAAAAACTCTCTATATCCAAAAATTGATCTTGACGGGCCTCCATGTGTTTGAATTATTGGGGTTGCCAGATGAGTTAAAATCCCCAAATCAGAGCTTCTCTCTTAAAAAATAAACATTTTCTGCACAGTGTTTCACTTTATCTTCTCAACCTGGCAACCGTTCACACACGCGTTCACTGTAGAAAAAGCGCTGATGACCTTAAAACATCGGCAAACGTATGTTTTTTAAACACAAAACAGGACAGGTTGACTAAATACTGATAAAAACTAGGCAGATGTGTTTAAAAATGGACGTTTTTATCCTCTATTCTATTGTAAATACAGCTTTATTGGCCGATCGATCTTGTCATTATACGGAAAAGAGCTGCATTAAGTTTCTCCTTTTGCGTTCCACTGAAGTCGCGTGAACAATGATGCACCTGTCGTTTTTGTGTGAACTCGGCCCCTGTGTGTATTTGTGGTGAGGACTGTGCTCTCGTTTGACTCCCGCTCTGTAGCTCTCCCGTATCCCACAATCCCCTGCAGGCGTGTGTAGTGTAGTGACGCTGTGCCCCTCCTCTGGTCTCTCTAACACAGGCGTCCTGGTTATGTTTTCCTCCTTTACTCTGGCTCTGGGGAAAATCCAGGCCGCACGCAAGCTGCATCAGACCCTGCTGGACAACAAATTTCACACGCCCCAGTCTTTCTTTGACACCACCCCCATAGGCCGGATCATCAACCGCTTCTCCAAGGACATTTACGTGATCGATGAGGTCCTCCCGTCCACCATCCTCATGTTCCTGGGCACCTTCTTTGCCTCTCTGTCCACCATGATTGTTATCATTTGCAGTACGCCCATATTCGCGCTGGTCATTGGCCCTCTGGCTTTGATTTACTTCTTTGTGCAGGTATTTTTGCCCTTTTTTGCAGCTGTACGATTCTGGATGAAAGCAGGATAACGTTTGCATTTCAGTTCCCTTTCGAGGAGTATTTGAGCGTGTGCTTTCCAGGATATGGTACAGAGAGTCAGTCTGTGTAACCTGTGTGATTTCTTCCTCTGTACTTCCTCTATGTCTATTTGGCTTTGTTCAGACAGTGGGAAAAATCTGATTTCTTAGTTGTTGTTTTGTTTTTTTTGAACAATTAAAATAACAAACTTAAACAGTCTCTTCTTTGATTTACATTTATTCTGTCAATTAGGACACATCGTGTCAGTATAAAATCACACAAAGTGTGCATTATTACTCTACAGCTGTCATTCTTGCTCATACACTGCAAAAAATGATTTTCTTAGTGTTTTTTTTTTTTTAAACATTCATCTGCTTTTAATGCAAATAAACAATGATTTTATTTTTTTAGGACCTAAATAAGATTTTTCCAGAAAGTATTTTTGAATTTTTATCATATGGAATTTTAAGACATCTTATGTCATTTTAATTAGTATATTAATTTAAATTTTTTTTTTTTTTTAGTCTTTCATTTTTATATCAAAAGTAAGCATGTTTAAGCTTAAAACAAGAGAAATCATCTGTCAATGGGGAGTAATATAAACTAGTTTTCACTTTGAATTATTAAGTTCATTTTTCTAACCTTAAATTATATATATATATATATATATATATTGTAATAATAATAATTATTATTATTTATTATTATTATATAATTAACTTTCTGCAATAATTTATAATCTGTCAGTTGTGGTAAAAAAAAAAGTTTTTATTAAATTAAGTTTATTTTTCTGACCCCATTGGCTATTATGTTTTAAATTTTTTTTTCTTTTTATATATATATTTTTTTCTTGTGTTAAGCTTAAACCTAATTCATTTTGATGCATTTAAAAAATAAAAAAAAAAGTCTCGAGTTTTCTAAATTTTTCTGTGTAAGTGTATCTTGATTTAAGAATTTTCTGATATTTATTGTGGAAAACAACAGAAATACTGAGTAAGAAAATCATTTTTTGCAGTCTTCTGTATGTAGTAAACAGTAGTTTTAGATGCAGTTTATGCACAACAGTGTCTGAACACACAGATCACACGCAGACACTCGGTCCTAAAGATCAGATTTTCACGTGGTGTGAGCAAAGCCGTGTCTTGTGTCTCCCGGCGTGTGCAAGAGCTTGTTTCCTGTTCCTCCCTCAGTGCCTGCTGCCCACTTCCTGCTTTGACTTCTGCTGCTGTTTGCTTTCACAATCACACCCATTCATGAGCACAAACCATCACACACATGCACACATGCACACAGGGACTCTGGGAGTGTCTGTCCGTCTCTGGTTTGTGTCGGATCCTCGTGCTTCACCAGCGCCCTCTGCTGATCATCAAACACATCCACACTTCTCCAGTCAATTCACTATGAGTTACTAAATGGTGCATGTATGCTCTCTGTATTTGAGAGCAATGAGTACAACCTAGTGATTATCTTGTTCTTAGTTAATAATCCAAATGAGATCTTTCTTCTCAGTATTTTTGTCTTGTTTTCCAGTACAAATATCGTATCATTTACTTGAGAAACAAATTGAGTTTTTGTTTAAAATAAGGGAAAATATGTAATTTTTTCTCTTGTTTTAGACTTAAATTCACATTTGTTTTTCAGAAAACAAGTCATTTTGCTTCTCAAGTAAATGTTTGGATATTTGTACTGGAGAATAGGACAAAAATACTGAAAAAAAAAAAAGTTTTTCTTACAGTGCAATATCTCAGTTGTTGCTTCTAGACAGCAATGACATAATATTGAGATCTTTTGCTTAAGCCTTTAGGCTCTCAGATGTTTCTCCTCATATAAAGACCCAAGTAATCTCATGTCTCTAGTAGTTTTATATCACATCTTAAGAATATCTCAGATTTGAAGTCTGCAATCAAATGCCAGAGATTTCAGTATGAACATCAAAACATTTCATATCAAATTCTTTACGAAACGACCATTCAAAAGGTTGAGGTCGGCAAGATTTTTTATGTTTTTGAAAGTCTCTTCTGCTCACCAAGGCTGCACTTATTTGGTTAAAAATACAGTAAAAATTCTGAAATATTATTCCAATTTAAAATAGCTGTTCTCTATGTGAATATCTGTTAAACTGTAATTTATTCCTGTGATCAAAGCTGTATTTTCAGCATCATTACTCCAGTCTTCAGTGTCACATGATCTTCAGAAATCATTCTAATATGCTGATTTGCTGCTCAAGAAACATTCCTGATTATTATCAGTGTTGAAAACATTTGTGCTGCGTCATATTTGTGTGGAAACCATCATACATTTGACTTTTCAGGATTCACAGATTAATAGAAAGTTCAGAAGAACGGCATTTATTTGAAATAGGACATTTTTTGTCACATAATAAATGCAGCCTAGACAATCAAAAGTATGCATTTCTTTCTTACCGACCCCAAACTTTTGAACAATTCTTCATCTAAGCTACATTAAAGTGTGAATGTTATAGTCATTTGAATGCTGAATTTCTCACAAGCACAACAGAAACACAACCAGGGAAAGCAGTTTTATGACTTCCACACGAGTCTGTTTCTCTCCTAGATGAGCGGACACGGTGCCGGCCTCTGTCAGTATTTCACACACACACACACACACACACACACACACACACACTCACACTCACACACACACGCTGTCTGAAGTGCTTGTCTGAAGCAGCCATGAGCGAGCGAGGGCCGACCCCACTAACCCGTGTGCTGCCCCTTCAACAGGTGCGCTGATTCTGGCCAACTGTTTACTGTGTCGGGCGTACAGCATGCTGAAGGCAGCCCACGAGACGCACCTCCACATGCTCCACGCCATTCTGAGGGCCCCGCAGGCCTTTTTCGAGGCCACACCCTCGGGGCGGGTCTTGAACCGCTTCAGCAAAGACGTGGACACAATAGACTCTGTCATTCCAGACAATATTGATATCTGGATGCGTACTTTCTGGTACACAGTAAATGTGCTGATAGTATGCTCTGCCCTCACCCCTATGTTCCTCATAGTCATAGTGCCGTTAATGCTGTTCTATTGGTGGGTCCAGGTAAATAGGAACAAGTCTGCTAACTCATTAATACAGCATGCTAACATGTGTTGTTGTTGTTGTTGTTATGTTCTAGCTGCATTATCACTGTCGTAGTGTTGTAGTTTGACACCGTGTGGTTTGGTCATTCGGTTGTAGCGCGCTCAGGGAGTCGCTCTCTGATTGGTTAGTCGTGGCTGTTCTTTACCGAATCACCTCCTTGAGTTTCTGAGAACTTCCTAGAAACGTACAGTAACAGAGCTTACATGAAACACGCAGTATACCACAAATCCTTGCGTTTTAGTTTTAATTAATATTGTACATTATATTAACAGTATAATAATTTGAGTCAAAAGTGTTATTTTATTATTATTATTATTATATATTTTACTAAGATTTATTATTGCTATTATTAAGAATGTTAGCGACAACAATAATAAATTATAGCAATAATTTGTAATTTGTCAAATGATATAATACTGCTGCTAATTATAGTAATGATGATAATTATTAATAATTATTGCAGTCAGTAATTACTAGTATATCATTATTTACAGTCATTACAATCATTTATTATTGTTATAAAAAAAAATTATTACAATAATTTGTTAAATGATATGCTATTAATACTATTACTAGTAATGATAATAATAATTAATTTTAGGATATAATTTAAAACATTATTAGAGTAAATTATTATTATTATGTAATTATATGTTACTGCAATAAATTATTATAAATAATAATTATTATTATTAACAGTAATAGTAATAATACATTTTTGCAGTAATTTATTATTATATAATATTGATACTACTACTAGTATTAATTATATTTGTTACTATATAGTTTACTAAATTATTATTAGTAGTAAATGAATGTATTAAATGATTTAATGCTGCTGCTACTAGTACTATTACTAATTGTTATTATTATATAATTTAATTAAATGTTGCAATAAATTATCATCATGATTAATATAAAGTAGTAGTAATAAAAATAATTATTATTTCTATTAACATTATTATAATGTAATTAAATGATGGCAACCATGTATGATTATTATTTATTTATTAATATATTTTATTAAAGTGTATATGAATTTCTTAGTACTTTGGCATATAGTAAACAGTATATTCCCTGTAGTCACAGCAGCAAACTTCATATTCCATATTACCAATCATAATACGAGAATGATCAGTTGTTTTGAAAAGTAATAAAGGCAGGTAAAGAACAGCCTTTTACTGTAGAGTTAGCTTTGCAGGAGTAGAAGTTAATTCATTTGTCTTCTACTGAACATGGTTTTGAAGTGTTTTGCTGTGCTGTATCTCATCACTTCATCAGCCTAATCTCCATTCGCATTACATCAGCATTCATACTGTGTGCGCCTCTAACACTAACAGTGTAGCGTGTAGCTGTCAGTGCTAATGCTAGCGCAATAACAGACAGGACTTTTAACTTGTTTTTGTAGTTATTTTAATGAAAGAACTGGGGATGTGAGGGTGCAATAAGAGTCAACGAGTAAGAAGTGGATTTGGTGGTGTGTCCCGCTGTTAAAGGAACAGTTCAGACAAAGATGAAAATGTGTTCACTCTCAGGTCATCCAAGATGTAGATGAGTTTGTTTCTTCATCAGATTTGGAGAAATGTAGCATTGCATCAGTGTCTCAGCAATGGATGCTCTGCAGTGAATGGGTGCCGTCAGAACGAGAGTCCAAACAGCTGATAAAAACATCACAATAATCCACAAGTAATCCACACCACTCCAGTCCAGCAGTTAACGTCTTGTGAAGCCAAAAGCTGTGTGTTTGTAAGAAACAAATACTTTAAAAACTTTTTTGAGATCTTTTTAACTAAAATACAAGTCCCTAATCCATAATAACGCTTCCTCCAGAGAAAAAGTGGTCTGAATCAGGAGAGAAATCTGCACAGATCAAGCACCGTTTACAAGCCAAAACAGCTCTAAACAAATATGATGTGAGAGACAACAGGAGATGGATTTTTTCACTGGAGGAAACATTATAATGGATTAGGGACTCTTATTTTATATAAAACTTTTTAAAAATTACTTTTAACGAACACGCAGCTTTTGTCTTCTCAAGACATTAACTGATGGACTGGAGTGGTGTGGATTATTGTGATGTTTTTATCAGCTGTTTGGACTCTCATTCTGACGGCACCCATTCACTGCAGAGCATCCATTGCTGAGACACTGATGCAATGCTACATTTCTCCAAATCTGATGAAGAAACTCATCTACATCTTGGATGACCTGAGGGTGGGTGAGCACATTTTCAACGAATGTTAATTTTTGGGTGAACTGTTCCTTTAACTTATTACTAATATTTAGGCTACTGACAACATAGTGTTAAATTCTGCTTAACCAGTTCAGATCCTAATTACAAGTAGATGAAAGAAAAACAGCATTACAGTGATAACAAAAATAGCTTGTAACATCTGATACTGTATAATAATGATTTTTTTAAAGATAGTGTTTCAGATGTTTATGGGCCGTTGGTGTCATTTCATTAGTCCTGAACAGCAGTTTTGGTCTAGTCATTCTACTGTGATTCTCAAGATATTTTAGGTACTAAAATTCCAATCTCTCATTGCATAATTTTAACTTGGTCTTGCATCCCTCCTGATTGTCTTTTAATTTCACATACGGTCTCTCTTTTATGTATTGCTTAGGCTTTGCATGGCGCAAACTGGCTTTCTATATTTTCTGTGCGATGACTAAATGAATCACTTGCTGCATGCAACCAAAATATCAAATGCACACTCTTTTAAATTCTCATTGATTTCATTATCTACACAAACTCAGGAATGCACAAAGCCAAACCAAACACTACAACATTATGATAGTGTTTGATCCCATTTACATTTGATCCCTTAATGTGAACATTGTTTTGAAATATTTGAATGTTGAATATATCATGTATTCTTAAAAGTTGTTTGATAACTGATTAAAAGTGAGGATTCTAAAAACTAAATTCAGTTGTAAATTAAAAATTGGCCATTGTGGTTTGTCTGAACGAAGGAATGTTTGGATTATCTAGAATCGCATTCAGTTTATTATAGGTAGCAGTATTTGATATTCAGAAGAATTTTGATTATCATATTCAGATTTAATCCTATAGCTCTTTAAAAGACTGTTTTTGAGGGAAATTATTTATCAAGGACACATTAAATTGATCAAAAGACATTTCTAATGTTACAAAAGATTTCTATTTCAAATAAGTGCTGTTCTTTTGAACTTTCTATTCATCAAAGAATCCTGAAAAATCAAATGTATCACAGTTTCTGCAAAAATATCAAGCAGCACAACTGTTTTCAACATTGATAATAATCAGAAATGTTTCTTGAGCAGCAAATCAGCATATTAGAATAATTTCTGAAGGATCATGTGACACTGAAGACTGAAGTAATGATGCTGAAATGGTTTACTGTATTTTTTATCAAATAAATGCAGCCTTGGTGAGCAGAAGACACCTCTGGCAAAAACTGACCCCAAACTGTATTGTGTATAAGACAAAAGAGTAGTTACCATTAATATTTGCATTGGAGGACAAACTGAAAATGATTATATAGAATCTTTTGGCCACCATAAAATAATTTGCATTCATTTTTCTCTTGTTCAAATTTATGTCATAAATTAGCTAGTAACATTCCTATAGAGTTCAGACAAACCTGCAATATTAAGTCATTGTGCTTGACTTTTAATGCATAACTTTAAAGCCTTAATTGAAAAGACTTGCTCAGAAAAAGCAAAAAAATTGCATGTTGCCAGTCAAATGATGAGACCAGTGTTTTCTGAATCCTCGCTCATTTGTATATTTATGAATGTCTAATATTCCTATTTTATGCCATGCATATATATGATGTTGTTACTGCTGCTCTCTGTTGTTGTGATAGCAGATTGTTTATTTCTCTCCCTGATTTCCTCTGTAGAGATTTTATGTAGCCACGTCTCGGCAGCTTAAGAGACTGGAGTCTGTCAGTAGGTCTCCTATATATTCTCATTTTTCGGAGACCATCACAGGCACTAGCGTGATCCGAGCCTACGGGCGAAACGCTGCCTTTGTTCTCATGAGCGATATGAAAGTGGATGAGAACCAAAAGAGTTACTACCCTGGTATTGTTTCCAACAGGTAGGTTTGGTCTCGCTCTCGTTTGGATGCATGCATTTCCTCATGCATGTTTTTTTACCGTCTGCTTCACAGAAAATAACAACACTTGCTTTTTTCGGGAAATGTCTTTCTGAATTCAGTTTCGAGCTTCTCTCAGTCGTGTGAGTCGTAACGGTGTTGTGTTCGGATGCACACAGGTGGTTGGGGGTTCGCATCGAGCTTATCGGCAATTGCATTGTGCTGTTTGCTGCTCTGCTTGCTGTGATTGGGAAGGACAAACTCAGCCCCGGATTGGTCGGTCTGTCCGTGTCATATGCTCTACAGGTAAAATCACGCTCATTATGTTCTGTATAATCGTGTGCGATCAAGTAACATATACCTTTAGATGAGTAAAAGATTGAACTGCTTAAATCATAATGCTGAGCAATAGTTCTCATTAGATATCGTTTTTACTGTATTTTATTATAACTGCATCTCCTGATGCTCAAAAACGTATCGTAGGATTTACGAGAAATATTTACATTTACACTGTACCTGTAAAAAGTTTGGAATAAAGATTGTTTTTTATTTTTGAAAAAGTCTCTTCAGCTTATTTGATCAAAAATACTTTACTGTCACTTTTGATCAATTTAATGCATCCTTGCTGTTTTCATCACTGATAATAATCAGAAATGTTTCTTAAGCAGCAAATGTATATTTATGAATGTCTAATATTCCTATTTTATGCCATGCATATATATGATGTTGTTACTGCTGCTCTCTGTTGTTGTGATAGCAGATTGTTTATTTCTCTCCCTGATTTCCTCTGTAGAGATTTTATGTAGCCACGTCTCGGCAGCTTAAGAGACTGGAGTCTGTCAGTAGGTCTCCTATATATTCTCATTTTTCGGAGACCATCACAGGCACTAGCGTGATCCGAGCCTACGGGCGAAACGCTGCCTTTGTTCTCATGAGCGATATGAAAGTGGATGAGAACCAAAAGAGTTACTACCCTGGTATTGTTTCCAACAGGTAGGTTTGGTCTCGCTCTCGTTTGGATGCATGCATTTCCTCATGCATGTTTTTTTACCGTCTGCTTCACAGAAAATAACAACACTTGCTTTTTTCGGGAAATGTCTTTCTGAATTCAGTTTCGAGCTTCTCTCAGTCGTGTGAGTCGTAACGGTGTTGTGTTCGGATGCACACAGGTGGTTGGGGGTTCGCATCGAGCTTATCGGCAATTGCATTGTGCTGTTTGCTGCTCTGCTTGCTGTGATTGGGAAGGACAAACTCAGCCCCGGATTGGTCGGTCTGTCCGTGTCATATGCTCTACAGGTAAAATCACGCTCATTATGTACTGTATAATCATGTGTGCGATCAAGTAACATATACCTTTAGATGAGTAAAAGATTGAACTGCTTAAATCATAATGCTGAGCAATAGTTCTCATTAGATATCGTTTTTACTGTATTTTATTATAACTGCATCTCCTGATGCTCAAAAACGTATCGTAGGATTTACGAGAAATATTTACATTTACACTGTACCTGTAAAAAGTTTGAAATAAAGATTGTTTTTTATTTTTGAAAAAGTCTCTTCAGCTTATTTGATCAAAAATACTTTACTGTCACTTTTGATCAATTTAATGCATCCTTGCTGTTTTCATCACTGATAATAATCAGAAATGTTTCTTAAGCAGCAAATCAGCATATTAGAATGATTTCTGAAGATCATGTGACACTGAAGACTGGAGTAATAATGCTGAAAATACAGCTTTGATCACAGAAATTAATTACATTTTAACAATTTGATCACAGCAATCAATTACATTTTAACAAATATTCACATAGTTAACAGTTAGTTTTTACTGTGTTTTTGATCAAATAAATGCAGCCTTGGTGAGCAGAAGAACATAAAAAACACAAAAACAAACTTTTGACTGGTAGTGTATGCATTTTTTTTTAGCAAATTCTTTTATTCAAAGCAAGTTGAAATAGAGGAGCGTAAGCAATTCCTCACAGAGCCAACAATATTCACACGATACGATGCCACGTTTATTATAAAGCTAGATTATGAAAAAGAGAAATGCAACGTTTTTTGTGCAAATAAAATCTGCATCAACAATTGTTATTTCTGCTGAATAGGTCACAATGTCCCTAAACTGGATGGTGAGGATGACCTCTGACCTCGAGAGCAACATAGTAGCAGTGGAGAGAGTGAAGGAGTATTCAGAGACGCAGACTGAGGTAAACATACAGTAGAATATAATCCACCGTCATCATATAATCATTATTTTAGGGTTAAGAAATCATTTGCATGAGTAAGACTTTGAATATCAGTATTAAATCTGGTCCATTTTGCAGTTTACTCTGCACACAGACTGCTCAATAGACAGCAAGAGTTCATTGTAAATCATTGAAATCGAACCCGTAGGCTCCATGGATAGTGACGGACAAGCAGCCTCCTCCAGACTGGCCTCCGAAGGGAAACGTGGAGTTCGCAGACTACAGCGTGAGGTATCGCGAGGGACTGGACCTGGTGCTGAGGAACATCTCGCTGAAGGTCGAAGGAGGAGAGAAGGTGAGGAGCGTCACCATTGACCTGCTTTAGATCATTCACAGCACAGAAACATTCTTCTCAGCTAAAGCATCATTTAGTCTATTTCAGGTACTGTTACTTCACCCAGTATTCTGTAAAAAGTGATGTTAAAAGGCACAATGGTGCATTATTATGATTATCATGTGATTTTTTTTTTTTTCATATCACAGTGATTGCTAAAGCCTTCACACATCTATGAAGAACAACATTAAAGAATCAGAACATTTACAAATATTTGGCATGAATTATACTCATAATTGCATTTAGCATATTGGGTAATTTTGAGTTTATATCTCATTATGACTTTTTTTTCTCAGAAATGCACATTTATATCTTGCAATTTTGTGTGTGTGTCTTATAATTATGAGTGTTTTCTCAGAATAGCACATTTATATCTTGCAATTTTGAGTTTATATCTCATAATTATGACTTTTTTTTCTCAGAACTGCGCATTTATATCTTGCAATTTTGAGTTTATATCTCATAATTATGATAATTTTCTCAAAATTGCACATTTATTTCTTTCAATTTTGAGTCTATATCTCACAATCATGATCATTTTCTCAGAATAGCGCATTTATATCTTGCGATTTTAACAGCTCAATAGTAAGTATTTTATATGCTAGCGATGGCAGGACAGCAGTTTAATTCAAATTTGGATTATTTTATATTTACAGTATTTAAATATATATCTGATATTCCCATAATTATGACCACTTTCTCAGAATTGCGCATTTATATCTTGCAATTTTTAGTTTATATCTCATAATTATAATTTTCTCAGAATTGCGCATTTATATCTTGCAATTTTTAGTTTATATCTCATAATTATAATTTTGTCAGAATTGCGCATTTATATCTTGCAATTTTTAGTTTATATCTCATAATTATGATAATTTTCTCAGAATAGCGCATTTATATCTTGCAATTTTGAGTTTATATCTCATAATTATGATAATTTTCTCAGAATAGCGCATTTATATCTTGCGATTTTGAGTTTATATCTCATAATTATGACTTTTGTCTCACAATTGCACATTTATATAATATTGAATCTTAAATACTGTTGGACTTCTCCGTGACAAGCGGGCGTCAGAAACAGAAAATGTTTTGTTTCCAGGGAAACCGCATTATTTCTGGGTTCCTTTATGCAGCACATAAGCAGTGTTGTGAAATTTAACCAGCTGATGAAAATACAGCATTCTAAGAATCCAAGTCATTCATAATAAGGTGTCTAGGATCATTCTGTGTATTTTCAAGCGCCCACGATACCATGCATGTCTACATTCAGCACACGTTTGTGTATGATGCTCTGAGTTCCTAACTGGTGGCGTGTCGCTCTTCAGATCGGTATCGTCGGACGGACAGGTGCCGGAAAGTCCTCCATGACTCTGTGTCTGTTCCGTCTGCTGGAGGCGGCGGATGGAGAGATCGTGATCGACGAGGTGAAGATCTCTGAGATCGGCCTTCACGACCTCCGCTCCAAACTCACCATCATCCCTCAGGTGGCTCTTTTGGCTTTGTTGGCGGTGATACATCTGTTTTAATTTAAGCGCAGCTTGGGAATGGTGTTTACTGCTGTATTAGCATTGCGCTCATGATGGGTCAGCAGAAAAAGCTCATTTCCCCATTCAGAGCCATAAAGCATTTGATAGTGATTTTGATGCCAAAGCACCTTCAGGCTCACTAAACGCTGGCTAATTAGCCTGTTATAAGCTAATGGCCTGTTAGCTCGTGTCCAGATTATTAACATTGGGCTTTTTTCCTGTTGTTTGTTTTCTCTAGTAAAACCAGTCCTTAACCTCATTTCACCTTTTAACAGTTGCTAAAATGCTGCAGTGTTTTAATGAGTTTTGCTCAGCACCATTCACTGTTCACAGCTCAACAGTAAGGATTTTACATGCTAGCCATGACAGGACAGCAGTTTTATTCAAATTTTAAATTAAAAATATATATTTACAGTATTCAAATATATATCAAATATATATAAATGTTGTTATATTTTCTTTTTTTATTCATTTGCATTAATAGCAGGAGTTTTGCTGCTTATATCATTTAATTTTAATTTATAATTTATTATAATTATGATTTTGTATTTTATTCAATAAGTAACTTATTTATTTCACATCTATAAGTTCATAAACAATACAGCGGTTGTTAAATATTGAGTTTAATAAAGTTAAATGTTGCATTTTCTTTTTAATTAATTTGTATTAATAGCAGGAAATTGTGCCACTTATTTAATTTTAATTTATAGTTTATTATAATTGTATATATTATTTAGTAAATAACTATAAATTCAGCAATAAATTCAGCAGTACAGCATTAGTTAAATATTTAGTTCAAAAAAGTTAAATATTGAAAATATTTTTGAAATCAAATATGTGTTAATGTTATTACATTTTCTTTTTTTAATCAATTGCCATTAAAAGCTGGAAATAGTACCACTTATATTATGTCATTTTTAATTGATTATAATTTTATGTATTATTTAATAACATATTATTTAACTGTGACAGCTATAAATTCAATTCAACAATACAGCATTAAGTAAACATTGAGTTCATTAAAGTTAAATATTGAAAATATTTTTGAAATCAAATGTATGTTAATGTCAATTTTCTTTTTTTAAAATGAATTTGCATTAATAGCAGGAAATCATGCTGCTTCTATTATTTAATAATAATTTTGATATATATCGTTGAGTCCTGCCATTCTCATTGATTCATGTTGATGATAAATAAATGCTGTTTTTCTCCAAATATAAGTGAGTTTTGGTTATATATGTTTTGCGTATCACAGTATCTGATGGTGCAGTGTGTTGTGGGATTGATATGTGTTTGTAGGAGCCCGTCCTGTTCTCCGGGACTCTGCGGATGAACCTCGATCCCTTTGAGAAATACAGTGATGAAGAAGTGTGGAAAGCACTGGAACTCTCTCATCTGAAGAGGTTTGTCAGCAACCAGACGTCCAAGCTCGACCTGGAGTGCTCCGAAGGAGGAGAAAACCTCAGGTACAAGCAGGAGCAATACAGCAATATGGGCTGTGCATTACATTACAATATATTCACAAAACAATACTGTTATTTTAACCCTCTGGTGCTGGTCGGTCATTTTTGACTGGTTGTTTTGGTTGTTTACAATCTTTTACTTCTTCAGAATGGTACAAATCTTCAAAGGTTTTTCACTTGATGTGTGAACATAAACATGAAAAAAGGGCTGCACGATTATGACAAAAATCATAATTGTCGATTATTCCCTTGAAATTGTAATTGCGATTATTAATTACGATTATCACAATTTACATTGAATGACGTTTATACCATTGTTTGATGCAACTGCATGCCGTATATTTTTTAATGAAAATAAACAAGCTGAAAACACTTAACTGAAAAACTTTTAGTGCTTTTCTATAGAAATTAAGCCTCAAATGTCAACTAAACATCGGATTGGTTTC
Organism: Sinocyclocheilus rhinocerous; assembly: GCF_001515625.1. Lineage (NCBI taxonomy): Eukaryota > Metazoa > Chordata > Actinopteri > Cypriniformes > Cyprinidae > Sinocyclocheilus > Sinocyclocheilus rhinocerous. Next base: position 1,082,469 of record NW_015626872.1, read on the forward strand.
TTCTTTAAATTATAAAAAAGTAAAAATATGAATGGTATTATAATGTCATACTAAAACTAAAATCAAAATAATGGGAAAACCCCTTAAGATAACCCTAACCCTAACCCTAGAAAGAAAAAAACTCATCTTAAGCACGCAGAATAACATAAGTGGACTTTGAACGATTAATTGCCGCTTTGGTTTACAATTACGTAAATTGACGATTACGTAATTGTGGCATCCATAATTGTAATCGCGATTAGAAATTCGGTTAATTGTGCAGCCCTAACATGATTTGAAAAGGTTAAATGATCTTGAAAAAAAAATAGTCACACTTGTCCTGCAAATTCTAATGAAAACGTTTGGTACTGCGCCCAAACAAAATCTTACTTTTTTAATCTAAAGTAAAATCTTTTTTTTTTTGTGACGTCACCCTCAAATTTGGAACACAACTTAAGTTATAGCTTTGTTTTTCAAACAGTTTCAAACTTAAACATGTTTTGTAAAATATATATTTCATGTAAAATTTAAAAATAGTATATGCATTTTTTATAATAATGAACTTCTATAACTTTTTTCTGCTAGTGTCGTCTTGAAAAAGAGACAAAACTCGAGTCTGTGCTTCAAAACATTTCAGATTTAATACATATAATTATAATTTGAATATAATAAATATAAATATATTTTTTATTTAATATAGATAATTTCATATAAATTAGTACAATAAAGTCCCCTAAAAATACAAAATATTAAATAAAAAATACAAAATAAAAATTATAATAATAAAATTAAATAGTACATTCTTTTCAGTTAGATAGATAGACAGATAGATAGATAATTGGACTGCCACAAAAGCAGCATCAGAGGGTTCAGGCAAAAAATACCAAGAACATTCAAATCATCTAGCCCTAGTTCATGCATAATTTGTTCCTCTATATTTGCTGTAAGTGTGATGCATTATGAGTGTATTTCTGTACAGTATAGCGTGTTATGAATCCTGTGTTGTTGTGTGTTCAGTGTGGGTCAGAGGCAGCTGGTGTGTTTGGCGCGAGCTTTACTGAGGAAGACCAGGATCCTGGTCCTGGATGAAGCCACGGCTGCCGTCGATCTGGAGACGGACGATCTCATCCAGTCCACCATCCGCACACAGTTCGAGGACTGCACCGTTTTCACCATCGCTCACAGACTCAACACCATCATGGACTACACCAGGTACATCAAATCACATCTGCAAACACAATTCTCGTTTCTTACTACATTTGAGCTGCAGATTCCAAAAATACGGTCTGCTTTGCTGGACCACGTCACATTTTCTCACAAAAAATATGATGCATTTTATAGCATTTTTGCATTTGATGATTGTTTGTAGGGTGAAGTAGTCTTGTATTCTCTCTTAATCAGCAGAAAAACACCTTTTTTTGCAGATTTTAAATTAAATTATACATTTTGAATACTCTGTTTTGTCATTTTTGACATTTGACTTTGTTGTTGTGATAAGTGGAGTAAGGCATACAAACTTTTGTGAAAAACTATGTCATGAAAAGTGTTTATTGATATGTTTGATCTCAGCATCATCAAATCAAGTTTTTTAAAGATGCAGGACTGCATTTTCATTCTAATTTATTATCATTCTAATCTAATATATTATTTAATAACTCGTATTATTATTTAACTCTGACGGCTACAAATTCATAAACAATACAGCATGATAATACTGATTTTTTTCTTTTTCTTTTTTTAAATCTATTCTTGCCAGCTAAATTATAATTGAATGTATTATTGCATTGCATTTATTATTAAAGTAATACTGATTCTATGTATATTTCATTAGTTCTTTGTCCAAAAATGCTTTTGGTTTTCACTTGACCAGAGTAATAATAATCATGAATGGCATTTGGCACATTCTGCATTGCATAATAGCAGAAAATTGTGCCACTTATTTTTTATATATTTTAATTACTTTAATTAATGCATTTTATTTGCAATTTCAAAGTATTCATAAATAATAATGCATTACTGATTTTTCATAATTTTGAACGAGCTAACATTAGGATTTTTTTGCAAATCAGCATCATTATTTTTCAAGATGCATATGTTATTTTGGCATTTTGGCATCACTGACAGATGCAGCACAAATTCTGAGCAGCTCCGTTATAGTTATTATTGCTTTAAGTAAAGCTTTTATGATATCAGAAGTTTTGATACCATTCATATAATTCTTGTCATCAATTTTAATATCACAAAAAACTAATACTAACCTAACATAAGTAAAAGAAACTCTCTCAAGCTTCCTGAAGACAAGTAAACAGTCAGATAAAATAAGAACATAGAATCAAATTAAAGAACAAAAACTACAACAACAAAGACCTACATGGAAAAACTTCAAGCACTAGAAATAAGAACTTCAATTCTGTTCTGTACAAAAAACACTGCATAGTCTTCACTGTGTAAATTAAATATAAATTTAGTCCTATTGAAGAGTATGGAAGCTTGTTTCCGTCACTGAATAAAAAACAAAACAAGGTAATTGCGACTTATCTCACAGTTCTTACTTTTTTACGCAAAATTGCAAGATATGCAGTAAGCTCGCTATTGCGGTCAGCACCGATGGCCTTGTGGGCAGCACGCCGACATATAGCACCGTTGTGCAACGGACGTCCCGAGTTCAAAATTCCGGATTGAGGACCTTTCCCAATCCCGCATCGTCTCTCCCACTAGGGCTGAAACAAACGATTATTTTGATAATCGATTAATCTGACGATTATTTCGCTGATTAATCAGTAGACATTTATTGATTATTCAGCTTTTGCAATTAGTTAAAATATTGAGTTATACATATTCTAACAAATAAATTAAGGTAATCACTTCAGCTTTTGAAAGTCATATTATGTAATTAGTTATACAATTAATTTATACAAATAAATATATTTGGCACACAAAATGAGATGGCAGAGAAACTCTTATTCACCATTTAATTAGCTATATGAAAAAGTAGCTGAATGACACATCATTCTGCCTTAAATCTCTTTTTTTAAGTCATATGGATAAGAAACAAAATAAAGGTTAAGTGATGAGATGTTTTATTTTTGGATAAACTATTTTATTCACAACATAATCTCTCTTAAAATACCTTATTAGGGTTATGATAATCAAAACAGTCCTGAGCTAGATCAAACGTTGATCTCTGCAAACCAAACTATAACTTTAATGAAATGTTTTTTTTTTCCCACTAATAAAAAGATTTTATCATTAGCTAGAGAGAGCTGCTTTATAACAGAAAATCAAGTTGTAATTCTAACTGAAAGCGACACTGACTCTGGTTTTTCATGTTTAATAATACTGTAAAGCTGCTTGATTTAAGGCTATCTATTGCATAAAGTACTATATAAATAAACGTGACGTGACTGGACATTGAGATGAAAAAGTGCAGTATATATTTACATATTGATCCAAACGCCGCTCAGCAGCTTCAGGTTCAGTTGCGTTTGCTCTGTCTGCAGCGCTGTGTATTCTTCTCTTGAATTGCATCAGGAGAGCTGAATTACAGTCTTGCGCTACAGCGCCACACTGGTCAAATCGCGTTATTGCAGGCTCTTACATTAGGTCATATGAGATCAAACGACTACTCGACAACAACAAAAATTGTCAACAATTTTTTATTGTCGATGTTGTCGATAATGTCGACTAATCGTTTCAGCCCTATCTCCCACTTCGCTTCCTGTCACTTCTACACTGTCCTATACTAATGACGTCAAAAAAAAAACCTCACTATTGTGAGTTGTAAAGTCAAAATTGCGGTATATAAACTCGCAATTCTGACTTTTTTCTGAGTTTATATCTCAAAATTCTGACTTTTGTCTCACAATTTTGGCTTCTTTTTTCAGAATTTTGAGATATAAACTTGCAATTGCAAGTTATAAAGTCAAATATAAGAAGAAAAAAAACCTCACTTTTCTTACAATTGTGAGTTTATATCTCACAATTCTGACTTTATTTCTCAGAATTGTGTGATATAACCTCAATTCTGAGAGACAAAGTATCTCAAATTAAATCATGCAATTATGATTTAATTTTCAGTTTATATCTAAAAAAAAATTCAAAATTGTGAGAAAAATGTCAGAATTGCGCGATAAAAAGTCCCAATTACCTATTTCTTTATTAATTGGCGGAAATACAATTCCATGCAAAAGTGATTTGAGTCGAGAGCAGCGAGAGATTTTCTCTTTTATTGTTTGAATAACATTAATGACAGCAGCAGGTTTATTAGGCTGCTGTCACTTTAAGACCTAATGCACGGATCTAATATTAGACACTCTTACATTTTCTTTCTCAACTATTTACCTTCACTTAAGACATAAACAGCTGTGTTTACAACTCATAAGTGTGTACAGTACAACTCACTCATTGGGTTCAAGCCCAATAAGGCATGTCTAGCGGTATATCGCCAACCCATATCATTCTTCTGAAGGCGGTTCATGTGCGTTTCTCTTGTGACAGAGTGCTCGTTTTGGACAAGGGACAGATCGCAGAGTTCGACACACCGACTAACCTGATGGCTCAGAAAGGAATCTTCTACGGGATGGCTAAAGACGCGGGTCTGGCGTGAGCCGCTATGCTGTAAACCGCAGTGCCTTCACACAGTATCACACACACAATGCCAGTGAATGTAATGTTGTTTGGTTTTTACTCAACAGTGAAAGCTACATCTAGGATCTTTTATTGTTTTTACATTATTGTTGTTTTTTCTATGACTACAGTGCCACTGTTACTGAATGAGTCGTTTCATGATGAAGCAGTCTATTTTTGTACTGTATTATTTAAGTCACTTTTTGAAGTTGTTCAATAGGGAAGATTTCTGCTCAGTTACATGTGTGATTCCTTTTGTAAACCAAATCTGTAAAAACTTGAATTCTGTTACCAGAATTGGAGTATTGTTGCATTTATTAAAAAAAAAAGTAATACTGTTTCTATGTGTATTTTGGAAATTCTGTGTCCAAAAGCCGTTTTGATTTTTTCATTACACTCATAAACTTCCTTTTTGTAGTGACCTGACATACAGCAGGAAATTGTGCCACTTTTATATTTTAATTTATAAATTTTTAAGTGCATTTACATTTAGAATGAATTGTGATTTATCAATATATTATTTTTTATCTCTGACAGCTATAAACTCATAAACAATACAGCATGATAGTGAATTTTTCATAATTTTGAAAAAAAAAACAATTTATGCTAGCCAACTATAAATTATAATTATAATATTACTACTTATAAGTATTATTATTACTATACTTATAATATCATTATACTATTATAATAATAAATTAAAAAGTAATACTTTTTCTATGTTTCGCAAGTTTTTTTTTTTTCTTTTTCCAAACTGGTTTTAACTCGTTTTTGACCAGAGTAGCAATCATAAACCTCCATTTTCAGTGACAAAAGGCACTTGATATAATAGCAGGAAATTGTGCCACTCATCTTTGCTATATTATAATTATAATTTCATATTATCACTGCATAATGGTTTTCACAGTTTTGATATAAACTACTGATATAAAGAGAGGAAATTTTATTATTTTTTCCCATTTTATATATTTGTTTATTTTAATTTATAATTTGTTATAAATATAGTTTAATATATCGTTTAATAATCGTGGCAGCTATTAATTCACAATACAGCATTGCTTTGTTGTTGTTGTTGTTTTTAGAATTTTGACAACATTTGATCTACACTATCCCAATTAATCATAAATACATTTTAATATACTCTTGTCAAAAAAAAAGCTGATTTGGTTTTTACTACAGTTTTTGACGAGTAGTGATAATAAACGTCCACTTTCACTCAAATAAAATGAAATAGATGGTCATAAACCCAGTCAAATTAACTATAGATTTTATAGATGTAATCTATTTTTAAATAAAATTTTAAATAAGTTCAGGTGAAGTTGAAATGAAAGAGAAATTCAGAAGTGTATTGTTTACTGACATTTATTGCTCATTTCTAAAACAGCATGAAAGATAAATGTCTGTTTCCTAAAAATAATATTAAAATCTCTTCATCTGTATGAATGCATAGAGCGAACTGAAGTAGATTTTAACCTGAATTCACCGACCAGTGCTTGTGTTTCAGTGTCTGTAGATGTAAATCATAGCTGACCACTAGAGGACGTTCCTCAGCGTCATCATGTCGTCTGTAATAAAGCACATGAGCTTTTCTGATTCTTCAATTGAGCCTCAACAGAGACAAAACATTAACTAATGTGCTTCATGATTGAATCACCTCTCTCTGAGGACACTTGTGGTTTTAGGAATTGGCTTGAACACATCTAATGTTGAACTGTTGAAACTTTGAGGGCTCATAGTGTGAATGTATAAAAATCTGCCGCAATAGATGCAACATAAAGCGGGTCAAAGGGTGTCATTCCTCTCATTCTGGACGCAGCTGCTGTCCGTCTCCTCTGAGCTCCACTGACTGCAAATCTGAAGATCTTAAAGGTCGTGCCAAGCAATGAAACAGATTTGATTCAACCCTCATAATCTGTTGAGACTGATTTGACTACATTTACATGTAAAGATATGAAAATATACACTACTGTTCAAAGATTTGGGGTCAGTAAGATTTGTTTTGTTTTTGAAAAATGTCTCTTCTGCTCACCAAGGCTGCATTTATTTGATCAGAAATACAGTAAAATTTGTGAAATATTATTACAATTCAAAATAACTGTTTTCTATGTGAATAAGTAGTAAAATAATAATAATTAATAATAATAATGTATGCATTTAGCAGACGCTTTTATCCAAAGCGACTTACAGTGCATTCAGGCTATACATTTTTGGACGCAGCTGCTGTCCGTCTCCTCTGAGCTCCACTGACTGCAAATCTGAAGATCTTAAAGGTCGTGCCAAGCAATGAAACAGTTTTCATTCAACCCTCATAATCTGTTGAGACTGACTTGACTACATTTACATGTAAAGATATGAAAATATACACTACTGTTCAAAGTTTGGGGTCAGTAAGATTTGTTTTGTTTTTGAAAAACGTCTCTTCTGCTCACCAAGGCTGCATTTATTTGATCAGAAATACAGTAAAATTTGTGAAATATTATTACAATTCAAAATAACTGTTTTCTATGTGAATAAGTAGTAAAATAATAATAATTAATAATAATAATGTATGCATTTAGCAGACGCTTTTATCCAAAGCGACTTACAGTGCATTCAGGCTATACATTTTTTACCAGTATGTAAAAATGTAATTTATTGTAATTAAATTGTAATAATTTAAAATGTAATTTATTGCTCTGATCAAAGCTGAATTTTATTCCAGTCTTCAGTGTGATCCTTCAGAAATCATTCTAATATGCTGATTTACTGCTCAAGAAACATTTATGATTTTTCAGCATTCTTTGGTGAATAAAAAGTTTAAAAAACAGCATTTATTTTGCAATAATACTTTAATTTTTGAACTTTTAATGTGTAAAAAAAAAATCAATTTAATGTAATTTTAGGAAAATCCCAGAAGTACAAAAGCAGTGTTATTTAGTATCACTGATATACTAATAAAGTTTTAATATTTTTAATTAGATTTTATTTTTAGTTTGATTATTATTAGTTTTTAATATTTCTATACAGTTTTATTAGTTTTTAAATGGTTTAGGTAAATGTTTCCTAACTAGAAATAAATGATTTTTGTTTCAAGTAATGAATGTTTTTTTATGGTTTAAAGTTTTAGTTCTAGTTTCATTTAGACAAATTGTAATATAGGGATGCACCAATGTATCAAACAATTAATTATGCATAACACAATTTAAAAATAGCTCTATTTGGGGATCTATTTGACCCTCTGAATCACTCGTAGTTCATGTCAGGGTTGCCAGATCCGTGGTTTTCCCTTCACCAAACATTATTTACACCGCACTCCCCCATCCAATAATCGCAGAAGCTTTGTTACTTTTAATGAGAAACAAAATCTCAGCTCTCAAATTCTGTCCATTTTGTCACAAAATTCAAACAATAAATGTGTTTTTTATGCGTTTTGTGTTTTTGATTTGTTGTGACAGATCGCTGTAGCAACTGTAGTTCAAGCGGCATGTGCATCGATAATCTCTTTCTGTTTACTACTAGTTACAGCACGAAATAAACATGAAGGAACACCAGAAGTTGTTGAAAGAAAAAAATTGATCACGTCTCATGTAATTGATCATTCAGTGTTTCAACCACCAAAAGACGTCAAATAAATCAGCTTGTGAAAATGTAACGTTGCATTTAGCCTACCTCAGGAAAGTTATCCAGTGCTCACACTTTGTTAGTTAACAATAACACTAGAGGGTGCTTATTTACTGTTAATTATATATGTATCTTTGAACAAATCTGACATGAAGACAATCTTTTATGATGTGCAACTGAGTTTTAGACAAATGTTTCAGTTTTTGTTTGAGCGTGATCATTATATCCGTTTAGTATAATAGTTCATTTCTAATAGTCTAACTTCTAATATTATAGTGATATTCCAAACGAGAGGGTTCCGGTATAGTTTACAGCATTAGGGATAGTTAACCCAAAAATGAAATTACCCCATGATTTCCTCACCCTCACCTCCTAGGTGTATATGACTTTCTTCTTTCAGACAAATACAATCGAAGTTATATTAAAAAAATGTGCTGACTCTTCCAAGCTGTATAATGGCAGTGAATGGCTGTTGAGATTTTGAAGTCCAATAAAAGCTCATAAATCCATAATAAAAGTGCTCCACATGGCTCCAGGGGGGTTAATAAAGGGAATCAATGCGTTTTTGTAAGAAAAATATTCACATTTAAAACTTTATAAACTGTAATCTCTAGCTTCCATTAACTGTTGTACGCGTGTTCACGAGACAGTGGCGTTCCAGCGGATGACGTTGGATGTAGGCGTAGTGTAAGAATATGCTAGTCTTGCAAGAGCCAATTTTTTTGTTAACAGCAAAGGAAAACCAGTCTCCTCTTGGCTTATATTGAAATCCTCCAATATTTTTCTTTACAAATCCTCGTTTTGCACGGTGTTTTGTTTTGCTCTCTATGTCATCCGCTGGAACGCCACTCTATCAAGTACACACATACGACAGTTAGCGGAAGCTAGAAATAATGGTTTATAAAGTTTTAAATATGGACATTTTTATTAAACAAACGCATCAATTCGCTTCAGGAGGCCTTTATTAACCCCCAGGAGCCATGTGAAGCACTTTTTTATGATGGATGGACGCACTTCATTGGACTTCAGAATATCAACACCCATTCACTGCCATTATAAATCTTGGAAGATCCAGGACATTGTTTTAATATAACCTACACTTTAAAGGGGTCATATGATGCTGCTAAAAAGAACATTATTTTGTGTATAAATGCTTGAGGGTGAGTAAATCATGTGGTCATTTTCATTTTTGGGTGAACTACCCCTTTAAGCAAATCCAAATGATTGGTATCGGCAGATGTCCTTCTGAATAAGCGGTTATATCAGTATCGAAAGAGAAATTTATCAGTGGCGCATGCATTCCTAATGATAACCCTGTATGTTTTTGATATGATAATGACTGTCGAGTCTATCAGACTCTCGATGATTTTCTCCAGATCTGTACCTCTGAGAAACCAGTCATTCCAAATGTCAAACACTTCAGTAACGAAATTGCCCAATTCAATGACACAAGCCCACAAAACTCCCTCCACGGCTCCTTTCGGCTCACGGAGCAAGCTTAATCAAGAAACATCTCCTGCAGGCAGAAAAAAATCCCAGATCTTTAAATATCCTCTGTCATGCGGCTCCCCGCGAGTGACAAACATTGGCAGGCCTGCGAGGATCCAGACAGGAGGGCTGTTTATTCCCATTCATCTCCAAACAAGACACCTCACGCTCTGCGCTGGAGATATGAGTGTTGGCCATCCTTTAATGTCATTTTCTTAATTAGGATCAGCGGTGTTACTTCATTTAAAGAGTGCTGTCTCACCGCCGCCGCCGCGCTGACAGACGATGATGGACACAGAAGGATGTAAATGCGAGGCAGATTGGCTCCCTCAGGCTGAACACATGAAATATGGATGGGTTTGGCTCTTCCTCTTTACCTGCCCGATCACTTCACGCTGCGGGCGGAAAGATTGGAGCAGAGGCGGGTGTGTTTCGATGGACCGGTGACAAAGCAAGATTTGCCTGCGATATAAAACAAAGCGCTGGTTTGTTACTGAGGGCCAATTTATCTTCGTACTGTCAGCGCATTTCCCAATTTAGTTGTCTGTGGCATTGACGGCCTGTGGTGTTTGTGAATGATTCCTGGCGTGGAAGGTGTTTTCTGGGAAATAAACCTTCATGCAAGGGTTGGGCTGTTTGTGAGTATATAACATGCTGTTTTCATACTGAGAACAACAGGGTTACGTGCAGCCGGTGTTCCTGGATCTGCAGATGTGCTGAATGTGAGCTGTGATGAAAACACTTCTTTAGAAGCATACACAGTAGTTTCAGTCATTATGGGACGTGCAGATGAAGATGAGTTTGTTTCTTCATCAGATTTGGAGAAATGTAGCATTGCATCAGTGTCTCACCAATGGATGCTCTGCAGTGAATGGGTGCCGTCAGAATGAGAGTCCAAACAGCTGATAAAAACATCACAATAATCCACAAGTAATCCACAGCACTCCAGTCCATCAGTTAATGTCTTGAGAAAACAAAAGCTGAGTGTTTGTAACAAACAAATCCATCAAGACAGTTTCACTGGAGGAAGCGTTATTATGGATTATGGACTCGTATTTTAGCCGGAAGCAATGGTTTGAAGTTAAAAATGTTTTAATGATGGATTTATTTTCTTAAAAACACTCAGCTTTTGGTTTCACAAGACATTAACTGATGGACTGGAGTGATGTGGATTATTGTGATGTTTTGATCAGCTGTTTGGACTCTCATTCTGACGGCACCCATTCACTGCAGAGCATCCATTGCTGAGCAAGTAATGCAATGCTACATTTCTCCAAATCTGATGAAGAAACAAAGGTGAGGACAAATTTAAATTTAGGGGTGAACTATTCTTTTAACTACAAGAACCTGCTTTGTACTCCCATGCTGTTATTTAGATTTATTTATTTATTTTTGGCAATTTGGCAACAACTTTGGAGTAACTTTGGAGCATTACTGGAGAAATGGCTGCTGAAAATTCAGCTTTGATGACAGAAATAAATGACATTTTAACATATATTCGCATAGAAAACAGTTTTTTTTAATTGTAATAATATTTCTGAATTTTTACTGTATTTGATTAAATAAATGCAGCCTTGGTGAGCAGAAGAGACTTCTTTCAAAAACATTTAAAAAGACTGACCCCAAATTTGAAACAGTAGTGTATGTATTTAAAGTTTTTACATTTTTACATTCTTTACCTTTAAAAACATTACAGCCTTTTTTTTTTTTTGCAGTTACATTGTAGCATATTGTGTAAATTCATTAATTTCTGAAATTAATAGTGATCAAGCTAGGGAAATCTTTGGGGTTGGTATCTTAAAACCAATAATGTTCTCATTTCCAATCAAATGTCACAGTCATGAATACCCTTTAATTTGTCTGCTTAATTTGTCCATCGGTTTAAACTGTCTACCATTTCTTAACAAAGTGATATTGATTCTCTTTAAATAATTAGTATAGTTCAGTCTGCTGTGTTAAAGCCTCCCAGTCGATGATTTTAAACTGGGTTTTTCACAACTAACTATCCTGCTATTTTAATGGCACACCCTGAGGTTGCATCAGTCCTCACTCAAGATGTTCAGACTGACAGGAGTTTATTAAGTTTTTGTTCCCATTACAATATTTCCTCAAACAAATACATCCCACATTGCCTCCGTAGAGGGCAAGTAAGGTAATGCGTCTCCGAAGCAGGTACGTGAAAGAATGCAGTGGGTAGCAGCTCCTTCAGCAATCAATCACACCGAGCGCAGAGGAGCTGCTGTTGCAGTATGTTATCAATGTGCCAGCAGTTAAAGCGGCTCATCAAAGCCTTTTATTCCTGCTGGAGGCCAGATACTCTCCTCAACCTGGATCCTTCACTCAAACACGCTTCCTCTGCAATGTTTGAGGGAAAAATGCTTGATTGTGAGAGGTTCGGGTAATGATATATTTGGATCGAAACTCCCGAGGCGTGAAATATCATATGGATAACTGTTGATGGCCAAATTGTAGTGGATCTTTCCTGAATGTCAGTCTACTGTCTGAGATGTCTGGATATTTAAGTGAGGTAAAATGCAAGAGGGAAAGAAAAGAAAGAGAGTGTAATTCATAAAGAGTTTGTCCTCATTTGACACTTGAGAGCCTGAAAGTTTTTTGTTTTTTTCCCCTCTCTGGAACGATATGTGAGAACAAAGAATTAAACAGTTAAAGTTAACAACAAGGCACTGTTAAAGTTAATCTCTGGTCACAGGGGTAAAATAAGGTGAAGCGTCTCATGAGCAGCTCAATGTTAAAAGACGCTCAGTAGCTGCTGTGTTATATATATGTTTTAGATATTTTAGAATTAAAATGGGTAGTAAAATGAACTTTGTTTTGAGATTATAAATTGAAGAAACAAATAAAAATGTTTTTTTAATTATTTAATTTATTGTTAATCTTTCATTTGTTTTCAGTCTTATTTTGTGTTATTTATTTCTTGTTTTATTTATTGCTTGAGGCGTGACTCACTAGCTTAAGTGCACTGTGAATGAAACGTCCTTTGTTCTGTTCACATTTTTGGCAGGACTAATGAGGGTCTTGTAGCCCTTAGTTAATCAGCATTAGTGTTTTTGCATTAATAGATTTGCAGTTTTACTCAGGCTGTGGTGTTATGGAAAGCTCCATGTGTTCTACATAAGATAAACCTTAATTTTTAATGCACAGGACATTTATTCATTTAATGCACACCATTTAGTTTACAATTTCATCAACATGTGCTTTACTCCAGATTGCAGAAAAAGAAATATCTCTTTATTGAACAAGGAGAAACATATTTTGTGGGAAATCACAAAAGTAGTTTGTTTTCTTTAACATTTTATAAATGTATCTATACAAATCCAGCTAAAATGGTAAAAAAAGGTTAATACTTGTTCAAGTCAATCCCTTCAGCAAAGTTTAAACCACATTCTGTTTATTTTTATAAGTAAAATAGTGCAGTTTATATTTATTCCCTTATACACTGTCACTAAAATATATTCAATTAAAAAATAAAGAAAATGCCAAAACTGAAAATCATTAAAATGATATTTGTCTCAAAATATATTCTGTAATTATAATGATTCTCATTTGCTACATATATCTATATAATAAAAAAAAAACATTAAATATTAGATAAAATTATGGCAATCAGCTGTATGCGATCGCGTCTTCGTGCACAGTGAGTTTCGCCTTAAAGGGGTCATATGATGCTGCTAAAAAAGAACATTATTTTGTGTATTTGGTGTAATGAAATGTGTTTATGCGGTTTAAGGTTCAAAAATTGAAATCGCATCATATGACCCCTTTAGGTGTTTTAAAAGAGAATCAAATGAGTCTTTAGTGCATCTTTAGTTGTGTTGTACCCTTATGTCTTTACTTTTTTAGTGTATGTTAAAATGTACCGACAGCATTATCGATGGATCTGTTTTTTCCCCCTTTGTTATGTTTATTCGCATACTTAGTAGATAGCATACTCCTTAAATATTGGCATTGGCGATTAAAGAAAGTATAACATGGCGGATTTGACTTTGCATTTGTGTGACAGGATTAGATTTTATGCCATATATCTGATCCTTAATGATAAATTCCACGATAAAGGTTTAATTTAATAACCCACATGTCAAAGGGAAAACCTTGTTACAGCACATGTATTTAAACTTTGACATAAAGTTGATCTTTTCTTACCTCGCACATTTTGTCCTGATATTCCTTTATATTGCTCAAGTATGATGGAGATTTGATCTGTGATTGGTTAAACGGGTGTGTATTACTTAAACATTGATATTTGAAAACTGACGTTCTTCCTTTTGGGTTCTTGTGTGGCACGCTGAAGGATCACTACGCGAGCGCGTATCACGTGGATAAAGGGTTAAAGCAGCAGGCTAGAGCACTTTCAAAGAGAGGCAGGTGTCCCAGTACCAACCCCAATCTGGACCAGATGTTTTTAATCCTCTCTCTAGAACTGCAGAGTAATTCATAACTGTCATAGCGCGTAAGGCGAGTTTTGTGGTCAGGAGAATAGCCTTTGTTGCTCAAGTCAAAACTATTAAATAGTATAAATACAGAGATCTAAACTCACTTTTCACTCACAGTATTCTGAATCACTGGGAGATTTTTATTTTTTATTTTTTTTCTTGTCTCCTGCTGCTTGGAGGCTCGAGGCGCACAATTCTGGCTCAGCTGTTTCAATAAAATTAGGTTAGTAACTCCTCAAAATAAGTCCTCATTTCTTCCCTCCAACATGTGGTGGATGCTGTTTCCTCGCTGGATCTGGTTCGTCTCGGGACAGTTTTTGCTGCTAATTGTGGACAGGCAATGCGCGAAAGGCATGACTTTGCAAAGAGTTGCGTATTCCCACGCAGGGATCTGTCCAAACGACATGAACCCAAACTTGTGGGTTGATGCAATGAGCACCTGCACGAGAGAATGTGAATCTGATCAGGTTTGCCTTTTCATTTCATTGAAATTAGTTGTATATACTCATATGTCATGTATATGTACAGTTTATATATATATATATATATATATATATATATATTATAACAATTTATTGTTATGTATACTTCTTCATTCGTGTAATCATGATTTTCAAGGGAATACAACTGAAATGCATGCAAAATGATGCATTCTGTCTTTGCTTTGTTCAGGAATGTGAAACGTTCGAAAAGTGCTGTGCCAATGTTTGCGGCAATCGCAGCTGTGTGGCGGCCCGCTACATCGACGCTACGGGCAAGAAAGGGCCCATGGGCATGCCAAAGGAGGCGTCCTGCGACAAGTTCATGTGCACTCAGCAGGGCTCCGAGTGCGACATCTGGGACGGCCAGCCCGTGTGCAAGTGCCGCGACCGCTGCGAGAGAGAGCCCCACTTCACCTGCGCCTCGGACGGGATGACCTACTACAACAAGTGCTACATGGACGCAGAAGCGTGCTCCAAAGGCATCTCCTTATCAGTGGTGACGTGCCGCTTCCACCTCACCTGGCCCAACACTAGTCCTCTCCCGGCAGGCACCACCGCATTGCCCACCACCACGCTGCAGCACACCACTCCTGTAGACGTGCACGCTCCCGTCCTGGTGAACAGCCCATCACAGCAGTCTGTGTTCGTCGGCAACACGGCCAGCTTCCTTTGTGAAGTCGCTGGCCGGCCAAAGCCAGAGATCACCTGGGAGAAGCAGATGGACGGGCAAGGAAAAGTAGTCTTGAAACCCAATCACGTGCATGGGAACATCGTGGTCACCAACATCGGCCAGCTGGTGGTCTACAACGCTCAACTGCAAGATGCCGGCGTCTATACATGCACAGCCACCAATGCAGGCGGATCCATCCAAGCGCGTTTCCCACTATCCGTAGTTAAGCAAGAGCCAGTCACGAAGTCGAACTCCACTCGTTTCCCGGCAGAGGAATGCTTTAAGGTGCCTGATAGCGAAGACTGTGGGGAGGAAAAGCTGAGTTGGTTTTACGACCCACAGAGGAACAACTGCTACACCTTCACCTACGGCAACTGCAGCAAAAACCGCAACCACTTTGACGCTTACGAGACCTGCATGTCGTCCTGTCGGGACGAACTCGCAGCTCCTTGTTACCTTCCCATCTACCAGGGACCTTGCAAGGCGTACGAACCTCGCTGGGCTTACAGCGGATCCCAGCGCCAATGCCAACCGTTCGTATACGGCGGCTGCAAAGGCAACGAGAACAACTTCAAAACCAAAGAAGCGTGCGAGGATGCCTGCCCGTTCCCGAGGAACCATCGCTGCAAGCCGTGCAAGCCGCGGCACAAGATGGTGACCAGCTTCTGCAAAAGCGATTTCGTGATTCTGGGACGTATGACGGAGCCGACCGAGGACCAGGACTCGGGCCACGCTCTGATCACCGTGGAGGAGATTCTGAAGGATGAGAAAATGGGGCTGAAGTTCTTTGGGAACGAGCCCTTGGAGGTGACGTTGCAGAACATGGACTGGGTCTGTCCGTGTCCGAACGTCACCGCCACTGACGGTCAGATCATCATCATGGGGGACGTCAACAACGGCATGGCCGTCCTGCAGCCCGACAGCTTCATCGTCCTTTCCAGCATCCGACGCGTCCGTAAGCTCCGCGAGGTCATCAATAAAAACACCTGTGACATTTTGAAAGAGTTCATCCAGTAGGACTTTTTCCAGATGTCTGACATCACATAAAGTAACGATTAAATCGTTGTTCTGGGGTTCTAAGAATCGGTCTTTTATGTACAGCTTTTGTACCCAGACTGTTTGCTTTGACAAGGTTAGACATGTTTCTACAGCTTGAATAGAAATGCTCACATCAACTTGGAAGGTTTTTATAAGAGTTGCCCTTACAGTTTAAAGTAAAAGAACATTGTGGACATTAATCAAACCCATCTGCTCACCCCAAAATCCCACAAATGCTGTGTCATCTGACGATTTTGATAAATTAATGTTTTTGTTTTTTTTCTCTCTGTGCTTGGTTGACCTGTTGTATTATAGAGTTAGATTTGCTTAATACACTTAGATAAGTTGTATAATATTGAATATAAGATCAATTTCAGTAGGAGAAATAATCCGTCTTTAAGGCTCACTTGTGTATAGAACTGAGTGTATATGATTTAGCACAGACTGCATTTATTTTAAGCTATTTATTTAGATTTTTTTTAACCGAAAAGCTGACTGTCATTTCTTACAAGCACTTATGTATTTCTACAATTGTCTTTTTATTATCTTTCTAGTTGTCTGTCATGATTTGCATTGTGAAGTGACAGCAAAATAAACATTTGAAACTCGAAGTCTAATTCTTCTACTTTTTCAAGAGCACAACACCAATTACACAAACATTTTCTTAGCCAAATCTGCTTTCATAAAACAAGCAGTATTTAATCATTTGAGTTTATCTTCAATGCAATTTTGGCTTGAACTTCTTTACCTTGTCCAAACATAGTTAAGGTTTTTTAGTAAGGCAAGACACTACAAATGAATAGCGCAAAAAATCACTAATACACAGTTGGATGATTACATTAAGAATTGCAAAAAAAATTTTTTTGTGTGTGTTACAAGTTTTCCTGAAATATTGTTAAATATGCGACCTAAATAAATATGCACCAAGTTTAATACATTTCCAGAAGATGTATCTAAACATTGGATAAAGCCAAGTTCAAAAGTTTTATTTCATTTTGTTGACATATTAAAGGTTTTTACTGAGGAGATTTTGGATTACTCTTTTTATCAATCCATAAATAAAAATATATACTGCCAGTAGTCAGAAAAAAAAAAATTTTCACCATGTTTTCAGGAATTAAATGTTAACTACAGTATATAACAAGTGAATGATATATGAAAAAAACCCTTCAGTAAAAATCTTCAGAATATAGACAGAATATACATTTTGGTGCATGCAAGTGCTGCTGAAGTGGAGAAAAAAAATATTTTCTGAAAACGTGTTTAAAGATCGCAATTGAATTCTACCGATGCAACTAGAGTGCAATCAAACAAACACTAGGAAAAGCCAAACAGCCCAAAATTTCAAAACTGACAAATGACAAAAAAACTATGCATGTGCCTGTAATGTTTTGCCTAAAAGCATCGCATTTGAGATGTTGTAGATGTTTGCCTCCATCATGGACGGGGCCCCTCGGCTCATTCCAGCCCAGACGCAGGGCCATGCTGAGATACGGGGGTGGGGGGAGCTAGAAGATGAAGAACTGTTTGGATATCAGCTTTGACCATTTGGGACTTCCTCTAATGTCCTGACAGATGGTTTCCTTATAGTTTTTCAGGGTGGGCTTCAAAAGACGCCTGCCGCAGGTGGTGGAAAGCAAACCCGTGACCTTAAAGGCAGGGAGTGGCAGAATAGAAAAACATCAAAAACGTTTTTTTAGCTGCCAGACGCTCAGTAGACCGATCGAGGGGGCCGAAGGGAAAGATCGGTAGAATTATGTGGGAATCCGTCCAGTTCGATGTCATTCAGAATTACAGCTCACGAGTAAAGAGTATTTTGACGACAGTTTTTAACGTCCTTCTGTTAGAAGAGAGAGATTGGGACGTGTCCTGGGATGCCCTGAAGTTTTCTAGGTATAGTAATAACTTGCGATGAAGCAGGGAATACCTTCTCTCACCCAAAGTAAACATGTTGGCTTCCCTTAGTACTCTGAATGTTCCTGTTGTAAATAAGGCAGCGTTGAAACGGTTCATTGTAGCTGCAAATCCTCCTGGCATCATAAAAGAAAATTTACGGCGCTATGTGTGTCGTTCCAATTCAGATTAATGGGAACCTCACGCATGTCTCTGATCTGCCAAGTGTGTGCTGAGTTATGTAAACCTTGTTCAATGAATTTCACCTGGTGGTTCCTGTTCCCTGGTTTCTGCTTCTTCGATCTGGCCCCACAGACTCGATGGACCCACAGCGTCGTGTCCCCGTTTAACATCGAATCATAAAGCAGATGTTTGCCAAGGTAAAATATGCATATATATTACAATCTAAATGAATATTACAATCAGCAAACATCGCCTTGCTAGTTAAAAGTTGCCTAATTGGTTGATAATTATAGGGAACAGTACTGGTTTCAATGAAAGTCAAATTTGGAGCCATAATTACTATTCAAATAACGTTGTTTACAAACTGGGATATTATCCAAAAATGTTACCTCAAATAACACTGTGGAGTCTATTCAGAAACACAATGTGTAATTGTATGCATTTATTTACATGTTTGGCATTAGCAATGTTTGGCCAGAGAACAAAAAAGACAACTGCCAGACTGTGTGAGGTTTGATATGCACAGCATGTGTTTGTGCTTTGATTTTTTTTTAAGATCAAAAAGGTATTAGGGTTTATTTAGGTATTTTCATATATAATAATGTTTTTTTTTAATGCATGCCAGTGTATTTCATTTTTTTCCACAAAAAAATTTTTGAGACTCAACCATACATTCAAAGCAACCGACATATTTTTCTTTTTAAAGCCTCACATATAAAATTAAGATTTTTTTTTTTTAAATAAATGAAACCATCAGACAAAATATTGAAAGAAAATCTTTCAAAAAAAAATGCATATGTGCTTTGCGTCATATTTGATGCATAAGGCTTTTTTGGCTCACATAGTCTGACATAGTGAGAATATGGAGGGAAAAAACAGCTCAGTTTTATTCAGAGACTCAAACTGAACAAAAATATGCAATTTGGTACAGAAGCTGATATTTATATGATCAAATTCCGATGCTTGTAATGTAAATCAACGAGATCTTTATAACAGTACAGCAGATACTTACATAAAATGATAAATATCAGTCGTCACTCTATATCTCCAATATGATATTTAAATGATCATAACATATAATGCAATGCAATTCAATGATGATTGAGAGATGAACAAAACAACATTCCTCAATAGATTTGAGATGTTTTGAGGATTGGGAAGGTCATTCCTCCTGAAGGAGGACGTTTGTACAATTATACTAAAAGACCTTTCTTGCTAAACAAAGTCTAAACTATCAATCAGACAACAGAAGGCATGTAGTAGATTGTGAATAACAGGTTTAACAGCAAAGTTGTTGACTATTTAGTTGCTTTAGAATACACATGCACACAATATGCAGCTTTAAAGGGTTAAACTGTTCTGTAATAAACAATAAGATATGAAGTTAACTGGCTCAAATCAGAATACTGCCTGCTATGACAACACATTACATGAAAAATGCTACATATACAGTACTAGATCAGTCAGTTGTATTCTTCTGAATGTTCATTCAACAAAACTGTCTTTGCTCTGCTTTTGCTGCCACTTATGACTGGAAACAATAGCAGGAAATTAACACTTAATTTGCACAATTATTTCTCTTTACCAACTTTAATTGATTTTAACATTTCTCATTTTCAATTAAAGCTTAAAATAACTCATCTAAAATTTTCAAATAAAAATTTGTAAAACTATAAAGACATTTAAAAATGAAAAAAAATACTAAATCTTTAACTAAAATGAAAGTGAAAACAGAACATATAAAAACAAAATCTAAAATATTATATCAAGATTGATCGGTTTTGCCGATTAATCGGCAAGCAGATTGCTGGAACAATCGGTTATCGGCAAAAATCCATGCCGATAGTTTTTCTGGGTTGCTCCGTTGCTGGAGCTGCTGAAGGGTCTGCTGTCATTATACAGTGCGAGAGCGGCCTCTAGAGGCGGAAACACTGACAGCACGTGCTGTTTGTTTTGACACGTGAGGCTGAGCGCTGCCTGGAGCGGGAAACTTCAGATGCCAATTCAAAACATCGACAAAGAAATGGTGTGTATACAGTATATTAGCTACATGTTTATCATTGTAAATGAATTCATTTGTTGACTAGATGCTGCATTAGTGGAGAAAAGACAGTAGTATGTTTACTGTTAAAGGGGTCATATGATGCCCATTTTCCACAAGTTGATATGATTCTTTAGGGTCTTAAGCTGTGAGGAGGCAAACATTAGCAGCACCTCAAGCGGTTAAAACAATGTGAACAAAACACACACGAGTCTGACCCAAATGTTTAACGTCACTGTTGTTACCATCTATTTGCATTAGTTCATATCCAGCTGGTGGCTTCGTAGCGAAGTTTATTGCTAGTGAGGCCAGAAAGAAAACTGATACTTTCATGCAGATACAAACCTATCAGTACAAACCTTTTTTATCGTCACCGTCTGTAACACATCATTTAAATAATCGTTAAGGTTCTAAAATCGATCGATTTGTACATTGGTACGTAGTTCACATTAACCCTTTGAGTTCCAACCAAGATAAACTCAGGTCTAAGGTTAATAAATGCGGTGCTAGATTGTTCATTTCAACATGATCTGTTATCATTAGTTAATGCACTATGAACTAACTCGAGTGATCAAGGTATAATTAACAATGTAATGATATGTATTTATATTTAAAAAGTATACAGTACATTGATTTCGAGTTTTTTTTTTTTCTTGTAATAAAGTTAAGCACTATTTTAGTTGGAGTGTTATGTTTGTTGTCATTCGGTATCCATTTAAAAAAATATTGTTAATTAATCGGTTACCGCCGGCCAGTGTGGTAGTCACTGTTATTGGTAAAATCCACTATTGGTCAGCCTATAAAGATAATAAAATAACATGTCCGTCAGTGAATATTGCCAGCTGTAGTTTGTTTATAATGAACATACTCTGTGTAATTTGTGTATTACCGATAATTTAAATTGATTTAACTTCTGATGTAGTTTATAGAATTTATTTTTTATTCCTTCACATTTGTTCCCCATCCTTTCGCCAAAAACACTTCCAATACAGTGTTGTGAAAAATAATCCTGCCTGGTTAAATAAAGGTTAAAAGAATCGTGTGCGATTTCAGTAGGCCTACATCAAACAGGTTGTTTTATTGCATGATGAATATTAGGAGAGGGTCTGCTGGACTATGCCATGTTCTGATCACATCAGTAGATGTCAGTGTCGTACAGACTGTGTTCTTCAGTGATTAGTATTTCATTACAGTCCTTTAACATGCAGCCTGTGCACTGGAATACCCAATGTTTTAAAGGTTTCATTCTTTCATTTTACATAGAGGTTATAGAATGATGTGATATGAAACATGATATCTGTATATCTGTCAAATTAACATGGCAGATCTTGGATCAGCTGGCATTTATATTAGTCTTTAATATATTTGTCCGTTTAAATAATTAGGTTTAATAATTACATAATATATATTTACATATAAAAATTGTTTCAATATAATGTAATATAAAAATGTTAATAAATATATATTTTTATCTTATTTATAATTATATTAAAACTTTTTTAAAGCCTTAACATAATATATAGTCAATAAATAAACAAATATACTGTATATGAATAACTATAAATCATTATATATCTAATTATATCTAATTTATTAATTATATCATGCTAAAAATTCAAGCTTTAGTATAATGTAATATAACAAGTTAATAAATATATAATTAAAAATAAATATTACACTGAAAAAAATTTATTAATTGAATTTACTAATTTTTTAAGGTAAGTGGTTGCAATCAATTTATTTTAGCTACATTTAAATAAACAAATTTTGCTGAAAGTTAGTTACATTTATTTAAATGTAGCTAAAATAAATTGATTGCAACCACTTACCTTAAAAAATGTAAAATGAAAAAAAAAAATCTTTTTTTTTCTCAGTATACATTAATTGTACCCTGTATTATTAACTGCTCATATAATGAGATTTAATAATTGTACCCTGTGTTATTAACTGAGATTTAAGTCATATTAAAATTATGGTAATCATATGGTAATATGCACACAGATAATGTTTTACCCTTTCATTTCGCATGTCTCAGTGTGTTACGTAATATGTGACAATGTTTTGACACGGAAATCTCTCACTATGACCATCATATAAATGTAGACACGCGCTCCTGCAATAACCTATGCTCATATTTACAATCTGAACCACCATGTTTGCATGCAAACACTCGCAGATTAGAGCTGCAGTTCACCTGATGGCCGCTGGGTGGCGCTGCAGTGTCGTTCGGGTCGGACCACCTTCGCAAACCCATTATTATCTCTAAGCAAAGAGTTACGCTGACGTCACCAAAACACAACCTTGCGGCATGTGAGAAGCCAGTTATTGCGTTTTATTTTAGGCCCAGCAGCGCGCGCTGTAGTCAGGAATAGAGCGTGTCGGAGCAGGACCGTCATAATTCCAGTGGGACCAGGTCTAGGGTTAATCCAGCCTAGTCTACCAAGACTATCAAAAGCTCTCAGTATGCGACACTTCAGGGTGTCTCGTTAGATCTCAAGCGCTCTGTCTGCCTCCGTCTCACGCTCTCGACCTGAATTGATCCCTCTTCTTCTCTCTTATATAACTCACTCATCAGGGTTTGAGCCGCACGAGCTGCTCCAAAAATCCACTGCCCGTGTTACTCCAATTACGCAATCAGCTTTCAGCTTCACACACAGGATGCACAGAAACAGAACGAGCACATGACCTCTCGGCCTGAACCTACATAATCAGTCAGCTGATTCAGATTCATTTGACATCTGATCGTTCTGTGCACCTTCAATGCAGAATAATCGGAATAATTCTTCTGTAAAACATCCGAACATGCAGGAAAAAAAACATCGAGTGGGATATTAAAAGAACAGTTCCCAAAAATGAAGAATGGTTTAAAAACAGGGAGAAAAAAAGATTTACCCTTGGGTAATGAAAACATTTTTGGGTAAACTGTTTAAGACTTGTTTACGACACATAGCCTAAGTTTATTTTTCCAAACCAATTTTTTTTAAATGTATTTTTCCCCTTTGCTTTAAGTATAAATCATAGCACATGTAGTGAGATTTAT
Source organism: Sinocyclocheilus rhinocerous (assembly GCF_001515625.1). Classification (NCBI taxonomy): domain Eukaryota; kingdom Metazoa; phylum Chordata; class Actinopteri; order Cypriniformes; family Cyprinidae; genus Sinocyclocheilus; species Sinocyclocheilus rhinocerous. The sequence continues at coordinate 1,105,960 of NW_015626872.1, forward strand.
GGTTAAAAGAATAGCAAAATCAACTATTCAAGATTAATTCTTTGTAAACAAGTCTTAATATCTTGCATGCTAAAATAACAAAGTATGAAACTTTCTTTTTCTTGTTTTAAGCTTTAAATCAAAGCAAGTTTAGTGAGACTTATGGTTAAAAAAAAATCAAAAAAGTCAAAAAATAATATAATATAAAATATAATATAATATAATATTAGAATGTAATACTTTATTCAAGATGAAAGCTGAAAACAAGTCTTAATTTATATATGTATATGTATGTATATTATATGATATATGCAAAATTATTTTTTTTCTACCCCATTGACATTTTTTCCCTTGTTTTAACCTTAAATCAAAGCAAGTTTAGCTTTATTAAAGACTAATTAGGTGAAAACAAGTCAATGAAAAATGACATAAAACATTATGAAGCTTAATTTACTTTTCTTACCCCATTGATAAATTGTGTTATTGTTTGTTGTTTTCCTTTTTGAAGCTTAAATCAAGCAAGTTTAGTGATATTTATGGTTAAAACAAGAAAATGGAAAAAGGAAGTTGGGTTAAAAAAGATGTATTCAAGATTAATTATCTGAAAACAAGTCTTAAAATATAATATAATATACTCTTTAGTTAATTTTACTGCCTATGTTTTATCTACTTCTCTTGAACTGCTCATATAACTCAATAACGACTAAAGTTATAGAGATGATGAAAAAACACAAATTATTTAAACATTTCAACACTTCAGCATTTCTCTAATAAATACATCTTGTTGTAGCGATTAGATATTTGTACTGGGAAACAAGACCAAAATACTGATTTATTAAAGACTGATCAAAAGTATTAAACAGCCACTGTTTCTTCTGCTGGAACCCATCTTTATCGATCAGGTTGCTTCGCCTGCTGTAGCAGGTATTTCTGCTGGAATGTGAGGATGGAAACACTGACACTGCCGCCTGCATGTGTGGATGAGCAGCAGATCATGCTGATACACGGATACACCATCATCTTCATTACCTCAGCATGTCTTGGACATGTTTCACTTGTTTGCAAGAGAGATCATGCATTTGCTCCCGGCTCAATCTTTAACACACAGTGATGACAGCACTGACACGCTCGACCAAAACCACATATCATTTAGCAAAATAATCATCCTTTTACCAAAACTAATTAAATGCTGCAATTAGGGCTGATGGCTTATTTAAAAAAAAAAAAATACTTGTAGGGTAATTGACATGATTCATTGTTTGTATAAGTAGCTATCTTGCGTGATATGCTGTACCATGTGTATGTTATGCAATTTCTGTGAATCAGTCATTTTACGGTTAGCTAAACCCCTGACACTCTCAACCTATTAAAACATCACCTCAAAGAAAGCTTTCATTTAGCCGCTTCGTTGTTTGCCATTTCAGAGTAATTTGTTCATTTTCAGTGTAGCTAATCCTGTTACAAACTGATTTCCCAGGTATATTCTCACAGCCTCGAGTCCATGAAATGAAAGCAAACGTCTGCCAGAAGCATCCAGAGAGAGAAGACGAGACTTACAAGAGACGCTTTGAAGTCCAAATCACACCTGGTGTATCCCAGGTAATACATTTAGGTTATAAAAATGTTGTGACGTTGTTTTGAAATGTTTTTAAATGTTGAAATGTCCAGTTCCCTTTCACCCTTCCATCCCTTTTCGTCGGTAATGACCGACTTTGGGATCTCGCCCGGGTTCAGACTACACGATATTTTTGTCGGTCACGATAGTCACTGTGTCAGATTACACGATTTCGACTCCTAAAATCTTGTCGTGGCTTGGACAAGAAACATGTCAGACTACACGTTGCTTCCCGACCATTCATCACGTGCTGTCTTTAACGACTCGCGTGATGTGATCGAGAAGGCGGAACTAGCGACTGACTTCGGAAAACAAGAGCGTATTAAACATTGCTGAAGCGCTTCCGCTATAGTTCGCCAGCATTTTTCTTTCTTTGTTCTGTCGTGGTAGTCCCTCGATGACACATCATACAGGCAGGAGTTTCGCCATGTTTGAAACCCGTGTATGAAAGAGCTCCTGTGCTGCTATTGGTCAACGTCACCAATGTGACAGAACTCGTCGTGGACGACGGAAAAAAAATTAAACATGCTAGTCTTTCTGTCGTGATGTCGTGAAGCATCGCAGACGCGGAATCGTTTGTCGTCCACTATGACACACTACACGAGCTGAAACGATGGAATCTTGCGTCCCGACGCCCATTGGCGTTTACGAATCCCCACGACACTCAAGCAAATCGTGGCAAAATCGGGCTAAAATCGTGTAGTCTGAACCAGGCATTTAGAGAGACCAATCCACTTCGAGTGTGAACTAAACGAGCCAATGCATGTTGGCATGCGATGATTGCATCCAGCTGCCGCTGATCACAGCGCGAGTATAACTAGGCAGCAGGTGCAACGCATACTCAGCTTTTCGCTTTGGAGCTGACCCATCACATGGTTTTGCTCCTGACTATTCTGCTCGGGCAGCACATGCACTGAGCTAATGCATCAAGCAATGTACATGTCCTCTCTCTCAAAGGCAGGTCATATGAGAGTGAGATGTTCTTCTCTTTGCCGAGGAGGACACAGTCTGTTGATGGTAGTTCAGAGACAACTGGCTCTGAGTGTCTGATGGTCTGATCAGAGACAGCGTTTCACTTGCTGAGCTGTGATCTTCATGCAGGTAGCAGAGCAGTGCAGGAACGCTGGTTTCACTCCAAATTTTATTTCAAAGGTAGACGATCAATAAAGCCTGTTTTCATCTCCATGTGCAGAATAAGCATTTGATAACTCAAGAACAGGGCCATTCTTATTATGCAGCACAACTTTCAAAACACATATGCTTGTGTTGCGTATATAAAATAAAAAAGGGCATCTCAGACTTTCAGAAATATGCTGTGGTCAGACTCAGACATTTTAATTGCATTAATTATAACTTGATTTACACAATGGCAAGAAAATAAATAGGATGCCTGACTAAGATGGGTGGGAAAAAAAAGAGCTGACGTTAGTCGCTTACATAACATCCACCACTGAATAAAAAAAAAAAAGGTAATTGCATTTGCCATTTTTTCTCATAATTGTAAGATATAAACATGCAATTGTGAGTTATAAAGTCAGAATTGCAGGATATAAACGCAATATTGCGAGAAAAAAGTCACAATTGCGAGATAAATAGTCACAACTACATTTTTATTTATTATTTAGTGTTGGAAACGAGTGGCCATATAAAGGTGTAGATTTGTAAGTTCGATATTTTTTAACGAAGTTTTGAAATTTATACCAACACTGTAAAAAATATTTTTCAAAGTTGTAAATAAAAAAAATATATTAAAGGTATAGTTCACCCAAAAATGAAAATATGTTGTTTATCTGCTTACCCCCCGGGCATCCAAGATGTAGGTGACTTTGCCAAATATTCATTTTTGGGTCAACTATCCCTTTAATGCAGTTGTTTTACAAAAAAAAAAATGCGATTCAGATTTTTTAACTTAATGGCATGTTTAATTCTGTTACTATATAATTATTTGTGAAATTTAATTAAAAACATTTTTCAGTGAACTTCTGTACTTTTTTCAAACAGTATCTATTTCTTAAGTGAGACAAAACAACTAAAAACACAAACATCACATAATTCCTCAAAACTATTATTCTTGATGTTTGTGCACTTGTTTTCCCACCAAAATTATTCCAGGTTATAAGACACACATGGAATATATATTTTTTTTAAAAATAAATTGACAGTTTTTTTTACATTAGAAATGATAACATATGCTCAAACCAAGTATTTGCTTAATTATATGATATTAATATAACATTTTGATAAAAGACAACTAACACCTTCCCTTTTTATCTATTGAGTTTAATGTTTTATCCAGCAAGGTCATAGACAATAATACTGCATTTCAACACAGAATAGCTAATAGGATGTTTAGAAGATATAATTTCTGAAGCTAATCTGTTGGTTTACGCTGGTTATTTGTAGAGATCTGGCCTGTAAGATGCTGTCCCAGTCGCACAGGCCACCGCTGCTGAATCCCAGCCAGGAAAATGTGCCTCGGTAAATTGCGTACAATCCAGACTTCAGTCCTCGCTGAGACACAGATAGCATGCAAGTCAGCTGTAAATGTGCAGCGACACCAGAGCAGCAGCAGCTGAGAGAACTGCAATGAGGAAACACCCCAAACACCGTCCCAAACATTTCTGTCAGAACGACTTCAGACTTGCAGATCTGTACAGAAAGTCAGATGATTTACTACACTGAGTATTTCGCTTAACAACAGCCATAAATTATGACATGGTTATCACCAGTGAGCTACAAGGGAATTTTCTCTGCATGAAAAATAGACAGAGTGTTGAAACTTTACTGTAAACTAGGCAAGGAAAATTTAATTATATAGCACATTTCATACAGTGGTAATTCAAAGTGCTTTACGTGATTTTTTCATTTTAATGTATTATTGTTTAAATAGGCTCATAAGAAATAATAATAAAAAATACAATGAAAAGTAAGAAACATAAATAAGAAAAAATAAATGAGCTAAAATCAAACAAAGGTTGCAGTTGAATGCTGCAACTGTTAAATGTCTCATATGGCAAAAAAAAGTCAAATATTCAGAATATTAAAAAAATTTTTTTTTTGATAAAATATGTTTTAAAAATATATTTATGTAAATATATTTTCTCTGAATTTTCAGACAATGATTTGTACATTTTTGAAAATACATAAGATAAATGTTTTTAAAAAGCTTTTAAAAATCAATTTTGCCCTCCATATATTTCAGTATAAAAAAACATTCACATACATCTTATTTGAAGAAATATATATATAATATATATTATTGAGCTTCACTTTTTACAACATATGTTTAGCAAATGTTTAAAGTATATTTTGGACCGATTTTTTATTTATTTTTTGCTTTGGTGGGTAACAAATAATGTGCACCACTTACATAAAATCTTTGCATTTTTTTAGTAAATAAACCTACAAATGGTTAGGAAGGGACAAAAAATGACAGACTCCATCACTGAACTGACATTGAGCGAGCAGCAGTGGTTTGGAGAGTCGTCATGACAGGTCACTGCTGAACTCTAGCCCAGACAAAGCCAGCAGCTCTTTGCCAACCGTACTGTACTTTTCATCAGGATCATTTTATGTACTGGGGCGAGATGATGTTCTGTTCATCTGACAGCAGAGAACATGCAGCATGAGGATGAAAACACAATGGTGTACTGATGCAATAAATATATAGTATATTTATAAATGCAAGATTATATATATTATATATACACTACCAGTAAAAAGTCTGGAATAAGTCTTCTGCTCATCAAGGCTGCATTGAATTGTTCCAAAAATACAGGAAAAACTGTAAAATGTTATTGCAATTTAAAATGATGTTTTCCATGTGAATATATGTTAAAATGTAATTTATTGCTGTGATCAAAGTTGAATTTTCAGCATCATTACTCCAGTCTTCAGTGTCACATGATCTTCAGAAATCATTCTAATATGCTGATTTGCTGCTCAAGAAACATTTCTGATTATTATCAATGTTGAAAACAGTTGTGCTGCTGAATATTTTTGTGGAAACTGTGATACGTTTTATTTTTCAGGATTGTGTGTGTGTGTGTGTGTGTGTGTGTGTGTGTGCTAAAGGCATTAAGGCTAACATTCACTCAGGGACAAGTGCAGCTGATATGGATGACTCACTCACTCACTCACTCTCTCTCTCTCTCCTCTATTTCTGGAGTTTATCTCCAGGCTTTTAGTCCAACAGCCAAAAAAAGAGGGTGACGTGGTCTTGGGGTGCCTGGAGTCAATTAAGCTTTGGATGTTCTGTATGCATCTCAAGAGGCAGCCGTATACATCCGCTCATAGCTTGACGTTTTGGCCTCACTTTGCTGTTTTGAATGTGTTTTGCATTAATAACTGTGGATGATCTGTATCATCATACTATACCATCCATAAGAGTGGATGATTGTTCCCTGTTGGGTGGGATGGGGTTCTTTCTCACAACTTTCATTAACAAGTTATATGATGTTTTATGGAATGTTCTTACAAATGTATTAATAGTTGATATATGTTCTCACAATGTTGAGAGAAAACATTCTTAGACAAACATTCTCAAAATGTCCTTATGATGTTATTTGATGAACGTTCTAAGAAACAGATTTGTAACCTTTGTATAACATTCTAATTACGATAACTGGACATTTTAACGTTCTTAGAATCTTCAAATAAACATTCAAATAACATTGCAAATTGGCTGAAAATAAAGTTAGTAGAACACTTTAAGAAACGTTATTGTAACTTTTAAATATCCAACTACTTGTGATGTTTATGTAAGTATTTATTTTATGTAAATGCCTTGTGTACACATACACACCCCAAAAACCCATGCTGATGTTGTCATTTCAGAGGAGAGAAGTCAGTGCAAAACAACATTCTAAAAAAAATTCTAATTTTAACTCTTTCCCTGCTAGCGTATTCTAAAAAAGTTGCCAGCCACCGCCAGTGTTTTTGCTGATTTTCACTCAAATTTCATGGCCCCCAGAATATTTTGTTGTATGAATATCTGAACATGCAATACATCAGAATAAAGATCAGACCCTCTACTTTCAAACAAAAAAAAATCTGTTTTATTCTAGCTTCAAGCATTGTTTTTTTTTAATCAACACTTGAATGTAGGTAGGTTTCATTAAAAAAAGCAACATTTTGAGCAAAAAGCTGAGAAAATCACATTTTTATCAAATACTACATCTGGATCATATTCAGTAATATTATCAAAGCAAAGAT
>NW_015626872.1:1113125-1124161 GCF_001515625.1 Sinocyclocheilus rhinocerous
GAGAAAATCGCATTTTTATCAAATACTACATCTGGATCCAGGGGCGCCGTAAGAGGGGGGGGGGTTAGGACGATTCTAAGGGCCCGATGATGGAGGGGGCCCCCCGAGGGGGAAATGCGATTTCTACCGAGGGGAACCCCCCCCTTTACCACTTCCTGGATTGACATTTCACTCTGTAACATTAGGGAGTTTTCATTTATATGCGGATAGTGTTGATGATCGCATTATTTTTCATATGCATATGCATACATATGAGATCAATCGTTTTGGCGTCTTCCTGGTCTGTGTTTTTGATCAAGTGATTCTAGACTCATTCAGGAGATGCGTGATAGCGTATAATAGCGAGAACACGGAAACCCGGAAAATTCCGTGTTTGACGGGGAAAGAGTTAATATTCCTAAGTTTTCCTGTTGAATGTTATTTAAAGGTTACAAAAAACGTTTCCTAGAATGTTTCGTATCATAAGAACCTTCTGAGAATGTTGATCTCAGAACATACAGTATGTCAAATGTTAACAAAGCATTCCACAACCATTACTTTAAGAATGTTTTGTCCGAACATTTATATAACTTAAAGGGTTAGTTCACCCAAAAATGAAAATTCTGTCTTTAATTACTCACCCTCGTGTTGTTCCAAACCCGTAAGACCTTCGTTCATCTTCGGAACACAATTTAAGATATTTTTGATGAAATCTGAGGGCTCTCTGACCCTCCCATAGACAGCAAGGTAACTACCACGTTCAAGGTCCAGAAAAGTATTAGTGATGCATATTACTAATCAGAAATTAAGTTTTGATATATTTTTGGTAGGAAATTTACAAAATATCTTCATGGAACATGATCTGTACTTAATATCCTAATGATTTTTGGCATAAAAGAAAAATCTATAATTTTGACCCATACAATGTTTTTTTGGCTATTGCTAAAAATATATCCCAGCGACTTAAGGCTGGTTTTGTGGTCCAGGGTCACAAATTATTGATGTAAAATACCTGTCTATCATTCCCAATCTCTCAGTACACTTGAAGGTGTGTCCTTGATATTATGATGGTCTGTTGGTGGTGAAGGACATCAGCACCTGTGGGCACATCTGGACCAGCGTTCTCACGGGCGATCAAACGAGCACTTCCTCTAGTGTCCCTGCATCAAGCAGCTGTGCGTCTCATAAAGGCCATATGTTGTAGACGTCTCTTCACCTCCTCGGATTTCTCTTTCATCCTCTCTCTCTCGCTCTCTTTATTCTGTCTGTAAATCCTCCCGCTCTGTGGACTCCATCTGATAACGAGTCTCCAGTCATTTTCAGGCTTTATTTTATTAGTGGCATTTTATCAAAGACTGAGGTCCTCCGAGATGCTCGTTTGATATTTAATCTTTCCGTCAAGGCCTGGAAAACACTATTACGCGCCGCTGGCTCTATACTGGCGTCTGCGCAGCTCTCGCACAGACAGACTTTATGGATTTTGTCTGTTTGACTATTAAAAAGCTTTAATTGGCTACATTGCATTCATTTATCTCTCGGTGAGATCAGCGATTCCTGCGTGATTTAACTGGTCAGACAAATGGATGAATTCACATAATAGTGTCGTGTTCACAATCATAAATACTGTCTACACTTCCAGTATGCTCATAAAAGCAGTCAAGCCATTTCTTACCTGTTAGTCTCAGGATCAGATGAACTGCACAGGACAATGACAAAAGGTAACTGGAATCTGCAGGTCACATCAGATTAATTACAAGTTGTGTTTACATGTTTAAAAAAACTGCTAAGTCCAAAAAAGAACTTATTGAGGATTTTGAGATTTTTACAGGTTTACCGGTGCATCTCAATAAATTAGAATGTCGTGGAAAAGTTCATTTATTTCAGTAATTCAACTCAAATTGTGAAACTCGTGTATTAAATAAATTCAGTGCACACAGACTGAAGTAGTTTAAGTCTTTGGTTCTTTTAATTGTGATGATTTTGGTTCACATTTAACAAAAACCCACCAATTCACTATCTCAACAAATTAGAATACTTCATAAGACCAATAAAAAAAACATTTTTAGTGAATTGTTGGCCTTCTGGAAAGTATGTTCATTTACTGTACATGTGCTCAATACTTGGTAGGGGCTCCTTTTGCTTTAATTACTGCCTCAATTCGGCGTGGCGTGGAGGTGATCAGTTTGTGGCACTGCTGGGGTGGTATGGAAGCCCAGGTTTCTTTGACAGTGGCCTTCAGCTCATCTGCATTTTTTTGGTCTCTTGTTTCTCATTTTCCTCTTGACAATAGCCCATAGATTCTCTATGGGGTTCAGGTCTGGTGAGTTTGCTGGCCAGTCAAGCACACCAACACCATGGTCATTTAACCAACTTTTGGTGCTTTTGGCAGTGTGGGCAGGTGCCAAATCCTGCTGGAAAATGAAATCAGCATCTTCAAAAAGCTGGTCAGCAGAAGGAAGCATGAAGTGCTCCAAAATTTCTTGGTAAACGGGTGCAGTGACGTTGGTTTTCAAAAAACACAATGGACCAACACCAGCAGATGACATTGCACCCCAAATCATCACAGACTGTGGAAACTTAACACTGGACTTCAAGCAACTTGGGCTATGAGCTTCTCCACCCTTCCTCCAGACTCTAGGACCTTGGTTTCCAAATGAAATACAAAACTTGCTCTCATCTGAAAAGAGGACTTTGGACCACTGGGCAACAGTCCAGTTCTTCTTCTCCTTAGGCCAGGTAAGACGCCTCTGATGTTGTCTGTGGTTCAGGAGTGGCTTAAGAAGAGGAATACGACAACTGTAGCCAAATTCCTTGACACGTCTGTGTTTGGTGGCTCTTGATGCCTTGACCCCAGCCTCAGTTCATTCCTTGTGAAGTTCACTCAAATTCTTGAATCGATTTTGCTTGACAATCCTCATAAGGCTGCGGTTCTCTCGGTTGGTTGTGCATCTTTTTCTTCCACACTTTTTCCTTCCACTCAACTTTCTGTTAACATGCTTGGATACAGCACTCTGTGAACAGCCAGCTTCTTTGGCATTGAATGTTTGTGGCTTACCCTCCTTTTGAAGGGTGTCAATGATTGTCTTCTGTACAACTGTCTTCCCCATGATTGTGTAGCCTAGTGTAAACTGAGAGACCATTTTGAAGGCTCAGGAAACTTTTGCAGGTGTTTTGAGTTGATTACCTGATTGGCATTTCACCATATTCTAATTTGTTGAGATAGTGAATTGGTGGGTTTTTGTTAAATGTGAGCCAAAATCATCACAATTAAAAGAACCAAAGACTTAAACTACTTCAGTCTGTGTGCATTGAATTTATTTAAAACACAAGTTTCACAATTTGAGTTGAATTACTGAAATAAATGAACTTTTCCACGACATTCTAATTTATTGAGATGCACCTGTATAGGATAACTGATTAGAATTGATTAGGTAGCGGTGTTCGGCCATACACAAATGACATTACTTGACAAACACCAAACAGTTTGTTTGCTCAGTTTATTAAATCGTGACCATCTTGTAGTGATTGATGTTAAATCAAAGTTGAGGGAATGAATTAGTACATGAACACAATTTAATAAAACGATGAAATGAATAGTCGTAAGAATGAATTCTTAATTTGCTACCCTAATAAATATATATTTGTCTGTATGACGTGCAGGGCTCCGTATCTTGTTCTCTGTTTAATGTAAGCGAGTTTGTCAATGTACTGTTTTATTGTTGTTGTGTTTTTCATTAAGAATAATAATGAACCCACCATTTTCAAGCATTCATTTTGTTGAAAGAAAGGGAAAGATGTAAAGACCTACTGTTAAATCCTGTGATGCAATCCTGAGCATCACTAGCAAATATTTTCTTGTAAAATATGAGGTGTAATATCGACATTCGATAAAAAAAATTTCCTCCCCGTGGCATAACTAATTGTAAGTGCTATTATTTATATGATTCACAGAGATACTGCTCGTAGTGTTTTTAAATCAGCCAGTTTATGAGGTGGAGACAGCAGGCAGCTCACAGGATGATGGAACAGAGCCGTAGTGTGAGCTACTTTTGATGCTCAAGGCAAAACTCACTTGTTTCTGTGTTGCATTGAAACGCTCCCAGTCGTCTCTCAGAGACTTCATCTTCGTCTGGAAAGAAAAAAAAAGACATTCAAGTTAACCCACTTGTTGCAACCAATAAATATTGTGTTAAATACTTCAATTGCATATTACACAAATGTTTAAAATTAAAGGGTTAGTTCACCCAAAAATTTAAATTCTGTCATTAATTACTCACCCGTGTGTTGTTCGAAACCCGTAAGACCTTCGTTCATCTTCTGAACACAATTTAAGATATTTTTGATGAAATCTGAGGGCTCTCTGACCCTCCCATAGACAGCAAGGTAACTACCACGTTCAAGGTTCAGAAAAGTACCAAGATGATTGACAAAGTTGTCCGTGTGACATCAGTGGTTCAACTGTAAAGTTACAAAGCTACGAGAATACTTTTTTGCACAAAGAAAACAAAAATAATGATTTTATTCCGCATTTTCGTCTCTACTGCATCACTTTGGACGCGCGTGAGCATGTGGCGGCGTGTTCCGAAGATGAACGAAGATCTTACAGGTTTGGAACAACACGAGGGTGAGTAGTTAATGACAGAATTTTCATTTTTGGGTGAACTAACCCTTTAATAAAAAACGTTGTGAGAAAGCTCCCTGCTAGCTGGGTCTGTAGTATCATAAGGCTTTTACACAATGTTTTTGGCTACAGCTCAGTTTTCAACACTTTTCCCTTCCAAAAATCTCTATATTTCAAGAGCTGGTGGTCAGCAGCTTCTTCAGCTGCTTCTTGACGTCATGACCCACTGACCGTCAGAAACGGTTGTCTTTTGTCTTTCATCTTAAATCTGAACACCAGCGCAGTTCCCACAGCTTCAGATCTATTAGTAAGTTTCAGTTCAGCTGATGACAGAACGAGTGAGTCAAGCCTGCAGGGAGGCTTCAAATGCATTCAAATCTGATCTTTGGGACTAATTTTGCAATTGAAATATTCATCAAATAAAATTTATAATGTAAACATGTTCCAGCACACTTCGAAATGCTTCCAAGTGGACTTTCTCCTGCATCTACAGCTGGGAATAGATAGAAAGAAAGCTGAGAAGAAACACTGCAACTCAGAGCCACTTATAATTGATCAATACTTTTTTCTTTCTGGTGAAAATGGTAGGACAGTATATAATCCCTGAGGAAAAACCTCTGCCTACTAGTCTGGCTGCTGGAAAAATCTACAAAGACAGAGCTGAAATGCAATTTATTAATTGAATTTAGTAGCTGCTATGAAAGGATCAGAGTTAGGATAAAAGATTGGAATAATTTTTTTTTTTTTTTTTTGGAATAGGTCTCTTTTGCTCACCAAAGCTGCATTTACTTGTTCAAAAATACAGTAAAAAAAATAATATTGTGAAATATTATTACAATTTTAATTAGCTGTTTTATACGTGAATATCTGTTAAAATGTAATTCATTTGTGTGATCAAAGTTGAATTTTCAGCATCGTTACTCCTGTCTTCAGTGTCATATGATCCTTCAGAAATCATTCTAATATGTTGATTTTTAAATATTATTTTTTTAAGATTTTGAAATGTTAAAAAAGAAAAAAATATTTCACAATATTACTGTTTTTACTGTATTTTGATCAAATAAATGCAGCCTTTGTGAGCAGAAGAGACATATGTATGCAGAAGATATATATACACTGTATGTTTATACATCTCTCTGATGCAAAGAACATGCTCTGCACAATTTATATCGAAGTAAGCCAATTCTATAATCACTAAAGACTGGTTGTTTTTAAACCTGCTGACAAACGCTAATTTGACTCTTCAGGCTCACAAACTTTCCTCTGTTGGGTCTGAGTAAATGGCAGGTAATAAATGGCTAGAGACTCTGTACATGCACTTTGGCTTAATCAATAACTCTCTGAGTAATATAAGCCACTGATTAAACTCCACCTGTACAGATAGCAGGCAGTTCAGCTGATGGAGATACGGTTAGCAACGGCTCCGGCAGATCCTTTATCATCAGCCAATTTATAAGCCATTTATTGTGATAGGTTGTCAAAGCAATCTGAGGTACTTACAGCTGCATGACTGAGGCATCCTTTATAACCAGTACTTATCAAAGGCCTTGGAAAATTGACATATAATGATGTACAGATAGTGTGCCATTCCAAAAAATCATTCTGGTTAAAACAATAACAAAAAATTGAGAGGAAAAAAAACCCATTGCATTTAATAAATGTAAATATTTAGTATGCGATAAATATAGTTTTTTTTTTTTTTTTACACAGTTTAATTTTATGGTTATTAAAAACACTTTTTATGACAACTGAGCAAACTACTCAACTACTGTGTTAAAACAAACCTGTGCAGAATTTATGCAAATTACATACCATTTTAGGCAGTTTAAAACATATATTTTCCCATGCTATAAATTATATAGAGCACAACATTGAAAAAAAAGGATCATAATTATTGCATAAATATTAATTGGTAGAATAAAATTCTCTTAAAATACAAAATGAAAAAGAAATTTTTTTTTTGAACATTGAAGTTCGTCTGGTTTTGCTGTAACACCTATAGTAATATTTTTTAAATGTTAAATATTTAATATAAGATCAATATTTAACAATGCGGATTATTTAATCGATTTATTGATTAATTAATTTTATACTTACACTGTAATAAATAATTAAATTACTTTATTAAATATCAATAATTAATTGTATTAATATTAACTAAAAATATTTATTATATATATATAAATATTTTTATCAACTATATTTTAGTACATTTTTGCATATAGGCATTTATGATTTATGAAATATAATATGTTTAATCTTTTAAAATATACAATATAGTTGCATTTAATAAATGTAAATATTTAGTATGAGATAAATATAGTTTTTTGCACAGTTTAATTTTATGGTTATTAAAATCGCTTTTTACGAAAACTGAGCAAACTACTCATCTACTGTGTTAAAACAAATCTGTGCAGAATTTATGCAAATTACATACCATTTTAGGCAGTTTATAACTTCACGTTGGATTTGAGCTGTGTGTAAATGGGTTATGTTTTGGATGCAAATTGAGTAAATGACATTTCAAGACTAGTTCAAAGCTACAAAACAGGCCTCTGCGAGTGTTATTGTGTTGGAATCTCTGCTGATCTTCATGCACTCGTTCTCACACCTAACTGACTTTGAGAGGATCTGAGCGTCTTACCCACCAATCCAGAGCAGGGGGAGGGGCCTTTAAGCACAATTAACTGATAGTGAAGTGATCAACCAGATAATCAACTTAAAACATTTAACCGCACTAGCTCACAGCAGCGGCTGTGTCTGTGCCAGTGCACTCGGATGTGTTTCACACACACACACACACTACTGTACTTCCCTCAGTGTTGACCGTGTCACATGACTGCATCACTGACACTTACCCTGTGGGCAACAGGTCAGAAAGATCATTTCAGTAAGTGAGCAGAGCCGCTGACCTTCATGTATTGTTTGCTTGGCTTTGGCTCATTTGTTTATGGTTATTAAAAACACTTTTTATGACAACTGAGCAAACTACTCAACTACTGTGTTAAAACAAACCTGTGCAGAATTTATGCAAATTACATACCATTTTAGGCAGTTTAAAACATATATTTTCCCATGCTATAAATTATATAGAGCACAACATTGAAAAAAAAGGATCATAATTATTGCATAAATATTAATTGGTAGAATAAAATTCTCTTAAAATACAAAATGAAAAAGAAATTTTTTTTTTGAACATTGAAGTTCGTCTGGTTTTGCTGTAACACCTATAGTAATATTTTTTAAATGTTAAATATTTAATATAAGATCAATATTTAACAATGCGGATTATTTAATCGATTTATTGATTAATTAATTTTATACTTACACTGTAATAAATAATTAAATTACTTTATTAAATATCAATAATTAATTGTATTAATATTAACTAAAAATATTTATTATATATATATAAATATTTTTATCAACTATATTTTAGTACATTTTTGCATATAGGCATTTATGATTTATAAAACAAACACTATAAAACAGTTTAATTAAAATATTTAATATAAATATTTTTATCAAAACATTTCTAAAAGATATTTAAATAATATTATATTAAAATAATTTAATATCAATATTTTATCAACTTTTTTGCATATAGGCATTTATGATTTATGAAATATAATATGTTTAATCTTTTAAAATATACAATATAGTTGCATTTAATAAATGTAAATATTTAGTATGAGATAAATATAGTTTTTTGCACAGTTTAATTTTATGGTTATTAAAATCGCTTTTTACGAAAACTGAGCAAACTACTCATCTACTGTGTTAAAACAAATCTGTGCAGAATTTATGCAAATTACATACCATTTCAGGCAGTTTATAACTTCACGTTGGATTTGAGCTGTGTCTAAATGGGTTATGTTTTGGATGCAAATTGAGTAAATGACATTTCAAGACTAGTTCAAAGCTACAAAACAGGCCTCTGCGAGTGTTATTGTGTTGGAATCTCTGCTGATCTTCATGCACTCGTTCTCACACCTAACTGACTTTGAGAGGATCTGAGCGTCTTACCCACCAATCCAGAGCAGGGGGAGGGGCCTTTAAGCACAATTAACTGATAGTGAAGTGATCAACCAGATAATCAACTTAAAACATTTAACCGCACTAGCTCACAGCAGCGGCTGTGTCTGTGCCAGTGCACTCGGATGTGTTTCACACACACACACACACTACTGTACTTCCCTCAGTGTTGACCGTGTCACATGACTGCATCACTGACACTTACCCTGTGGGCAACAGGTCAGAAAGATCATTTCAGTAAGTGAGCAGAGCCGCTGACCTTCATGTATTGTTTGCTTGGCTTTGGCTCATTTGTGCCGCTGCAGTGGGATCCTGTGTAATTGCTCTCTTGTTAGTGGAATATTAGCAGATCTGACTGTGTTGTTAACCAGGCTGAGCAGATCGTGTTACTCTCTCACTTTATATCATCGCTCCACCAGTGTTTACAACATCGAACATGATATCAGCCCTCAGCATGTGACTGTAGCTAACAGAGCGCTTCACTCTGCTGCATTTATATATATATACTGTATACTCTCTATTAGTGCTACTGGATCTTAGCGCCACGTTTGACACTATCGACTACAACATTCTTTTGAATAGACTAGAAAATTATGTTGGCATTAGTGTAGTTCATTGGCATGGTTCAAATCGTACTTATCTGACCGCCATCAATTCGTGGCAGTGAATGAAGAGGTATCATACCAATCACAAGTGCATTATGGAGTACCTCAAGGCTCAGTACTAGGAACGTGACTTTTCACACTTTACATCTTACCCTTGGGAGATATCATCAGGAACAGCTTTCACTGTTATGCTGATGATACTTAGTCCTACATATATTTCTTTGCAGCCCAACAAAACATACTCTACATTTTCTTTAAGCCCCGAGTTTCCGAGTTGGGGGCGTGTCAATGAGAAACATGGCGGAATCGATGGATGCAACATCTGTAGTTGACGGTAAATTTTTGTTTAAACTGATAGTTTAGTTGTCCTATAAACTTAAATTGGTCATGTTCTTGTTACACAGCTAGTTAATGAAATCCAAGTAAAGTTGACATGTATCAGTCTGGAAAGGGTTATAAAGCCATGGATTCGCTACAGGTGGCCTTTATTCACCCCCCGGAGCCATGTGAGGCACGTTTTATGGATGCGTGCACTTTATTTGACGTCTTGTGGACTGTTCAACAGAAACACCCGCCGACTGCAATGATAGAGCTTGGAATAGCCAGGACAATATTTAATATAACTCTGATTGAATTCGTCTGAAAGAAGACATATACACCTAGGATGCCTCGAGGGTGAGTAAAACACAGGCTAATTTTCATTTTTGGGTGAACTAACCCTTTAATGTAAAGCTGCTTTGACACAATCTGCATTGTAAAAAGCGCTATATAAATAATGGTGACTTGACTGTATATGTTCTATTCTATTACTACTTGTATTACAGTCTTGTGTTACAGATCTTCTGTTACTTCTAGCAAGGCTCTCTCAAAGTTATGAACAAACGTTTTTCCAGTAACATTAATGGAGCATTCAGTGTTATCTGGTCTTAATAACATTCTAAAAACATAACCTCAAAAACATAATTTATACATATTTATAGAATTTTTTTTCTTCTGAAACATTTTTCTCAAAATTATGAACAAACGTCGTTCTAGTAACATAAATAGAATGTTCATTTAAAGTTATCTGGTCTTTAAAAATGTTCTCAAAACGTTAGCACAAAAACATTATTTATACATTGTTCTTGGAATGTTCTTCCGGTGATGTTAATAGAATGTTTGTTGAAGGTTATATTCTAGTCTTAATTATGTTCTCAAAACGTTCACAAAAACAACATTTATACATAGTTTATGGAATGTTTTTCTGAAATGTTTTTCTCAAAGTTATGAACAAACATTTTTAATGGTAATGTTGATAGAATGTTTGTTTAAAGTTATCTGGTCTTTGTTAATGTTCTCAAAAGGTTAGTGCAAAAAAAAAAAAAAAGTTTTTGCCCCCTTCCCGTTTTATTTTTTGCATATTTGTCACACTT
Organism: Sinocyclocheilus rhinocerous; assembly: GCF_001515625.1. NCBI lineage: Eukaryota > Metazoa > Chordata > Actinopteri > Cypriniformes > Cyprinidae > Sinocyclocheilus > Sinocyclocheilus rhinocerous. Next base: position 1,123,778 of record NW_015626872.1, read on the forward strand.
GAATGATTCAGATCATCAAACAAATTTTAATATTACACAAAGATAACCCGATTAAATACAAAATGCAGTTTTGAAATAATGATTTCATTTATCAAGGGAAAAAAGCTGTCCAAACCTGCCCCTACATCTAATAACTGGTTGTGCCACCCTTTGCAGCAACAACTGCAGTCAAGCGTTTGCGATAACTGGCAATGAGTCTTTCACATCACAGGGGAGGAATTTTGGCCTACTCTTCTTTGCAGAATTGTTTTAATTCAGCCACACTGGAGGGTTTTCGAGCATGAATGGACTGTTTAAGGTCATGACACAGCATCGCAATCGGATTTAAGTCTGGACTTTGACTAGGCCACTCCAAAGTCTTCATTTTGTTTTTCTTCAGCCATT
>NW_015626872.1:1124171-1146630 GCF_001515625.1 Sinocyclocheilus rhinocerous
TTCAAGTCAGTTTAGTCGGCACAAGATGGCGGTGTACCTTTTAATAAATTACAAGAAAATACAACAGGGTCTGCATTTTTTTACTTGGATTTCATTAACTAGCTGCGTAACAAGAACATGAACAATTTACGTTTATAGGACAACTAAACTTTCAATTTAAACAAAAATTTACCGTCAACTACATACGTTGCATCCATCGATTCCGCCATGTTTCTCATTGACACGCCCCCAACTCGGAAACTCGGGGCTTAAAGAAAATTTAGAGTTTCCCACTCGTAATAACGACTTTGTGGTGGCGTTCATGTGCGTTCAACTCGTAAATACGATCTATCCGACATGACTTGAACGCACCATAACAGGAGAGGGCAATTCATTTTTCACGTAGGGCCAGGTAGGTTTGGACAGCTTTTTTCCCTTAATAAATTAAATCATCATTTAAAAACTGCTTTTTGTATTTACTTGCATTATCTTTGTGTAATATTAAAATTTGTTTCATGATCTGAATCTTTTAAGTGTGACAAATATGCAAAAAATGTAAAAAAAAAAACAGGAAGGGAGCAAAAACCTTTTCACAGCACTGTAGCTTATGGAACATTTTTTTCTTGTGAAAAGTTGTTCTCAAAATTATGAACAAACGTTCTACCAGTAAAGTTAATAGAACTTTTGTTTAAAGTTATCTGGTCCTTAAAGGTATAGCCTAGAGACTAGCATATTCTCAACGGAGCTTACACAACACCTACATCCTACGTAATCTGCTATTGAATATCAACAGCCATTCACTGCCATTATAAAGCTTGAAAGAGCCAGGACATTTTTTTAATATAAAGGCCATTTCATACTGAGTCGCGATGCGAAAAAGCGAGGCGAATGGCCGACAAACGGTGCTTTCACACCAAGCGCGAAACGACTGATCGCCTTCTGCTAATTCACACCTGCACGCTAGGTGGCGCCGACCAACAATGCATTTTACCTCAGGTATATATCTCGTATATGGATTTAACATCGTCCACTGCTCAATATACAGCATTCAATTAAGATAAATTAAGTTTGGTTCTACATCAGAAACACAAACTATCTATAATTCTTACAAGAAAACATCTTAAAATATAAATAGAAGTACAATTAGCATCAAGCCACATTTGAAAATGTATGTAATTATTAATGTATTTGCTTAAAACCCATTTTAAACCATCATAAAGTGGAATCAATACGGAAGATCTAGAGAGTGAATGCGCTCTGACTCATAACACTCGCGCACATGGAAGAAAATGGACAGTGCTCTCCAGATCACATAATTCAGTGGAGAATTAATAGAAATTATATTAAGAACATGTGAGAATAAATCTGTTCTCAGATACCAATGATAACTCGGCATCCACTCTCTTTTTTCAATTCAGTTCAATTCAGTTTTATTTGTATAGGCCTAGCACTTTTCACGATACAAATAAAAAAGTTTTTACATTATATTTAGTAGTAGGTTATTAGTGGTGATATATTGAATAATATAAATTAAATAATGTTTAGGTGACTATGGCAGAAATGTACAGTAAGAATCATGCAGTTAGTTACAAATGACATGTAATCAAACAGACAGGGGACACTATTAACTGCGATGATTATATGTTGCGATTAAACTTTGCGATTAAGCAAAATTTGGTAGTTTTATATGTTGTTTCAGGGTTAGCATCATCTGAGGTCTTCTGGGGGGTTGGCATCATCTCTTCTCAGGTGTTCGGTCATCTCAGATCTTCGTAAGGGTTGGATCCAGACAATTTATCCATTTAATAAGTTATTTGCTTTACCTTTCAACTGAATTGTTGGAACAATTTTCTTAATTCTACTTCCTGTTTTAGAGGTTTTAGAAAAACACTAGCTTGGAACAGGGTTAGCATCATCTGAGGTCTTCTGGGGGGTTGGCATCATCTCTTCTCAGGTGTTCGGTCATCTCAGATCTTCGTCAGGGTTGGGTCCAGACTGAAGCTTGTGTAATTTCTAGTTGAAACAGTAATCAGAAACAAAGAAGCAAATAGAGACCAATAACGTAGCTGCTGTTCCAACCAAGCAAAGATGATGTGTTCAACCCAAGCAAAAGAATAAAAATGTGCATTTGATCAGATATAGCTGAAGTACAAGGTTATGGGATACATTATGTGAATGCTTGGCTAAATAGATGTGTCTTTAATCTAGATTTAATGTTTATTGAAGATGCAGGACAACCAGCTAGCAGTGCATTACAATAGTCCAGTCTAGAGGTCATGAATGCATGAACTAGCTTTTCTGCATCAGAAACGGGTAACATGTTCCGTAGCTTGGTAATGTTTCTAAGATGAAGAAATGCTGTTTTTGTAATATGAGAAATATGATTTTGAAAAGACAAGTTGCTATCTAATATAACACCCAAATTTTTGACTGTAGAGGAAGTAACAGTACATCTGTCTTGATGCAAATTGTAATCCAAGAAATTCTGTTTACTGTTTTTTGGTCCAATAAGTAATATTATCTGAATTTAATAGGACAAAAATTATTGGTCATCCAATCTTTTACATTTTTAACACACTCTGTTAGCTTAGATAATTTAGAAGTTTCATCTGGTCTTGTAGAAAAATATAGTTGAGTATCATCAGCATAACAGTGGAAACTAATCCTGTATTTTCTAATAATATTACCAAGGATCAACATGTATATTGAAAATAGCAGAGGGCCTAAGGCAGATCCTTGTGGCACTCCATACTTTACTGGTGATAATTGAGATGATTCCCTATTTAAATAGACAAAGTGATAACGATCGGACCGGTAGGGAAAAAAAGCATCTTGTGGGATACTCTTCTTCTGTGTTTGTTTACACTGGTTTTCAAAACAGCACCACCACTCTTGACTTTTTGTGCAACAGCAGCTGCTCTGGGCGCGTGATCTTAGCTCAAATCTGATTGGACAGCCCGTTTCATCGTGGAGTGACGAGAGAAAAAAATCGACACACAGGATGAAAAAAAATTCTTGCTTTTTTGCACCGCGAATGATCGCGTCTGGTGTGAATAGCCCCATAGGGATCTATTGTTTAGATTCAAAAGCGTCATCGCGCCAAACATTCACCCCACATTTTCGTGTTCAATGTGAAAAGGCCTTAACTCTGATTGTATTTTTCTGAAAGGAGAAAGTCATATACACCTGGAATTTAAATTTTTGGGTGAACTAACCCTTTAATAACATTCTCAAAACATTACCACAAAAAACATTTATACATAGTTTATGGAATGTTTTTCTAAAAAATTTTTTTCAAAGTTATGATCAAACGTTCATTCAGTAAAGTTAGAATGTTTGTTCAAAGTTATCTGGTCTTTATTAATGTTCTCAAAACGTTAGCACAAAAATATTATTTGTACCTTATTAATGGTACGTTTTTTCCTGAAATGTTTTTTTCAAAGTTATGAACAACAATTTTTTTTGGTAACGTTAATAGAACATTTATTCAAATTTATCTGGTCTTTATTAATGTTCTCAAAACATTAGCAAAAAAAAAAAAAAACATTATTATACATAGTTCATGGAAGTTTTTTTTTCTTCTGAAACATTTTCATCAAAGTTATGAACAAATATTCTTCCAGTAACTTTAATAATACGTTCGTTCAATGTTCTCAGTCAAAACATTAGCAAAAAACATTTACACATAGTTCATAGAACGTTTTCTTTCTGAAAGTTAGACTTAGATGTTTGACTAATGTTTTTTTTTTTTAAATGTTTCAGAATGTGTAGAGAACATTCAAAAGTAACGTTTTCATAATGTTTGCAAAATTATCAACTGGAAGGTTCCCTCAACGTTCGCATAACCAAGAAAAAACGTTTTTAAACATTCAGAGAACTTTCAGAGATAATGTGTTCATAACTTAATAGAAACATTAGTAAAACTTTTTTACTAATATTTATATATAATATAGAACATATTTCTGTTAGTTGTGTCTTTTCAACATTTTGCAGATTTACAGGTCATGGAGTTCACTGTAACCATGGAAACAAGCATAAATGCAATTTTACAGCTGACTTTTGAAGTGCAATATTCCCTCGAAATGATTATGTTTTTATATAATAGTCTCCATTCTGCTTAAAGCCATTTTGCGAGGGCTTACTAAATTAATCCTTTGTAAATTAGCCTGCATTATAACGTCACGGATGATGCTACGGCTTTAAACCATTACTTACACAAGCCTGGCATCACAAGTTATATAATTTCGATGATTTCTTTGAGCAGCAGACGGGTCACTCCAGGCTGGGCTTCCATCTCTCACAATGACTCATTCTTCTAGACGGGCGATCCTCCTGCATATGCCTCGTTCAGTTGTTCCTGACACAGGGATTCTGCCGGTTTGTTTTGAGTTTAGCAGAGCAGAATTAATCTGAGTCAAAGCCCAGCTCTGTGAACTGTAACTGCGTTCCTATTAGCCAACATATATCACCAAATGCATAACAAATGGGTATGAACTTTGTGTTTTATTGTTTCATTTCACTCTAAAAGGATGTAGTTTTCATTTGTGACAATGCAAACTTTACACAATGAAATGTGCCCAGTGGGGTCAAAAATGTAGAATTTTTTTTTCTTTTTAATGTAAATAATAATGTTCTGCTTATTTCCAAGTTTCCACAATTTAATTAAAAACTTCTTAAACAAAAACCTTTTACATATATATTTTTAATTTTACTAGTTGTTGGTTAGTTAAAACCAATTTTTGCTGTAATTAAATAAAAAATAATTCTAACAACAATTCAAAACAAATTAGATTATCAGCATGACAATTAAGTGATTAATTTGTTTTAATTTTACATAAATTTCTGAATCCTAGTAGTTTTTGCTAAAACATTCTACATATTTCCAGGTTTAAAAAAAATAAAAACAAACAAAAAATCAAGAACAATTTAAGGGAAAGTTTTTTCTTTTTCTTTTTGAAAAATGTAGCTACATATGTTTCTGAATTTTAATGGTTGTTGTACAACCATATGGCTTTAATATTTGCTAAAATTCTTTATTTCCAGGATTAAATTCCAGGAAAAATCCCACTATTTAAAATAATTAATGTAATAACAATTCAAAACAAATTACAAATTAGATTATCAGCATGACAATTAAGTGATTAATTTGTTTTAATTTTACATAAATTTCTGAATCCTAGTAGTTTTTGCTAAAACATTCTACATATTTCCAGGTTTAAAAAAATAAAAACAAACAAAAAATCAAGAACAATTTAAGGGAAAGTTTTTTTTTCTTTTTCTTTTTGAAAAATGTAGCTACATATGTTTCTGAATTTTAATGGTTGTTGTACAACCATATGGCTTTAATATTTGCTAAAATTCTTTATTTCCAGGATTAAATTCCAGGAAAAATCCCACTATTTAAAATAATTAATGTAATAACAATTCAAAACAAATTACAAATTAAAATATCAGAATGACAAATTACGTGAAAACTTTATTTAAAAATATTGCATACATTTATATATAAATGTTTATTTTTTTGCTAAAATGTTCAGCTTTTTTCAAAGATTAACTTAAAAAATCTATAAAAATCCTGTTATCTATTAACATTTTATAACAAATTACAATTATTATTATTATTTTTTTTTTTTTTACATTTATTTCTGAACTTCAGAAGTTGTTGCTCCACATAATGGTTGTAAGTTTTGCTAAAATGTTCTGATTATTTCCAGGTTTGATTTAAAAAATTAAAAATTAAGAAAAATCTCATTATTTTTGTCTCAAACCTTTGGACCTGGCTATATTTTACTCTCTATATCAAATATGATTTGATGGTTGAAGTGTATTCAATTAGTGCTGGTCACTTATGGCAGATCATACATCACCTGGCTCACATGAAAAAATATTGATTTTGTTTTATAAAAAAAAGTGTCATATGGTTCGGCCCCCAGTGCCGATAGTTAATCATTCAACGTGTGCGTGTGAGTTGTTTGTGCACATCTGTAGGAAGTGGCGTGATTAATAGCTGGTTTTGCATATAGATTGGATTTGGGCTGAACTCTCAGCCACGGCAGCATTTCATGTCAAAACATTGTGTTACAATCCATGCTTTCTGTGCTTTATTGCTGAGCATAGAGAGATATTACATAAGGCAATCCCAGTAATGCATCCTGGGGATTTACAGAGCGAGATAAAGCAGGTGGAAGGACACTGGTTACTCAACACTAACCCACGGGCTACGGCCTTTACCTGACCCGCCAACAACTCACACACACGACATGATGGAGAGAAACAGACAGGACATTTCATTATGATGTTTATGCGATGTGAGTGTTCATACAGCACAATAAACATTTCAGTGCTTTTATTTGTGGAGAGATGAGTGGATTGAATGTTTAAGTCAAAGGGAATCAATTCCTATTGAGTTTTAATCCATTTTACTTCCTGAATGTGATGCAACAGGATATTCAAAAAACGTAGGGTGAGATTTTAAACATCTGGAATGAAAAGTCACTTTCTGATTGAATATTAGGGGAAAAACATCAATAATTTGCACTAGATGAATCTTGATTGAATATTAGGGGAAAAACATCAATAATGTGCACTAGATGAATCTTTTTGGTACCATGTTGTTTAAATATGTGTGTATATATATATTTTTGAAAAAAACATTTTTTTTAAGCAGTTATCGCTCCTTTAAATTGGGTTTGAATTATCTTTATGATGTTATTTTGGGAGTGTAATTTATTTAAAAAAATAATCTTATATAATATAAAAAATTACAGCATTTTAAACAGTTATCTCACTTTCAAAACTATTTTTAGTGAGATAAGCGCACAAGTTTTCATTATGTTATTTAGGGGAGTAATTTTATAATATATATATATATATATAGGGATGGTGACTGGACTGGTGAACTTGTGACAGTACCTCCCCCTCTCGGAAGGCGCGACCCCGCGCCAAAAGGAGTCCAACAGGGGAGGGAAGGTGGGTGTCCTGAATGTTCTCAGAATGTTCTAGCAATGTTCTCTCAAAGTTATGAACAAACGTTCTTCCAGTAACATTAATAGAACATTTGCTCACATTTGCCTGGTCTTTAATAATGTTTGCTAAATATTAGCACAAAAATGTTATTTATACGTCATTCATGGAACTTTTTTTTAAGTGTTTTAGTTTAGTTCGAATTTTTTTTTTCAAAATGTTGCTACTTGTTTCAGAACGTTCAGAGAACATTTAAAAGTAACATTCCCGTAGTGTTTCCCGAATGTTTCCTTGACGTTTCCTTTTTAAATGTATTTAAAAAGTCAACATGAATTTAAAATGGGCCCTGTTTACTTTGTTAATTCATGTTTATGCTCTTATTGCTAATTATTTGTTTAGAGATTCACAGTATTAACATAATGCTGATAAATCCCATTTCCCAAGAAAAATCACATTATTTAAAATAATTCTAATGACAATTCAAAACAAATTACAAATTGTATTATTGTCACGGGTGTCTGCTGTGCAGGAGCGAAGGACGCGGAGACGCAGGAGATTCACGAATAACAGTCTTTAATAATCCAAACAAGGGGGAACACCGGGCAGGCAGGAACACACACGCACATAGTATTGACGTTTAACACTGGACAAGGGAACATAGGGCAAACAACACTTTAAATACAGGACGAAACGAGGGTAATTGACAAGACACACCTGAATCAAATGAACACAATCAAACAAGGGAGAAACTGGGTCACGGGGAGCACATGAGGACAGAAACACAACAAAACAGGAACACAAGTCTGACAATTATCAGCATGCCAGTTTAAGAGAAAGTTTTTTTTTAATTAATTAAATTTTTTTAATGGTTGTACAACAATATGGTTTTAATGTTTGCGAAAATGATTTACCTATTTCCAGGTTTAAAAAAAAATCTAGAAATATCCCATTATTTAAAACAATTATAATAACAATTCAAAACAAATTACAACTTAGAATATCATCATAAGTTACGTGAAAACTTTATTTGAAAATATTACATACATTTATGAATTTCAGCATGTTATACAAATGTATTGTTTTAATTTTTGCTAAAATGTTCTGCTTATTTCCTGGTTTAAATTAATGTTTGCAAAATGATCAAATGGAATGTTCTCTCAACTTTTTCTCAACAAAGAAAAAACGTTTTGTTTTTTTTATTAATTAACTGGATGCTTTGAACATTCAGAGAACATTCACTAAGTTTTACATTTTTATGTTGTTTTTTGACCGTTTTGAAGGTTGACCTTTTTTGGAATCTCTGTGAAGATTCTCTGAAAATGATTATTGTCATTATTTTGTATGTCTTTGTGTTTACAGAAAACAGTGCACGTTTGAATAAAGAACATAATGACAAAACATTCATTTTGGGGTGAAATGCTTCTTTAACTAACTTAATTTAAGATTAATTATGAAGCCATTTTTAGCAATGCAAAGGTTTGCTGAGACCCAGAGAAAGCAGACGGCCGGTCTCATGTCTTTCCTCCTCCTCCTCCGCAGCAGCAGCACTTTAGATTGTCAGACTCTGTCTGCGCTTCCTGCTAGAAAGTTGTGATGAATCCTTTCCAATTTCACTTTCCAATTTCACTGTGTGGAAGTGAGTCAATCAGTGCATTGTGCTGCAGAAAAAAATTGGCCGTGAAATAAATTCAATCCGTGGAAAATGGCTGCTCTTTAGCAAGAGACAGAGACTTGAATATACCATCACCTAATCTGACTACTGTCAAACCGTTGCCAGATTTTAGGAAGGTTAAATTCCTTTCTATATTTAATATTTGCTCTTGTGCATGAACCTAAAATCTCCACTAATCTTTGCATTACTGTATGCAGGCTTGCTTTACAGTCAATATTCATATGCATTGATCAGTAGTGATTTCCATGACATGGACGTCCCTCTGGAGGAACGGCTGCCATAAATAGCAGCTGATGTGTTTGTGATGTTTGGACCCAAGGGGTATCGGATTTAATCAGTCGTTCTGTACACGAGGCGCACCGTTAATGTTGAGAATCCATGTCATTTGTGTGCAAATGAACATACGCTATTCATCTACATACTGGACGTGTTTGAAATGAATTTTATGAATGAGCATTTCAATGAGTCGACAGCGAGAGTCAAACTGAGAAGGTGATTTCTGTACAGTAATTATGTTCTCGCAGGAGCTTCTGTACGTCTGCAGTGTTTGGGAGCCGGTAAATGCAGGGAAATTGTGCTGCTCAACAAATGTAATGCTGCTGATATTTTAATGTGCTGCGTATCGATTGAGGCCGTTTTAAGCAATATAGCCCTCTATAAATAGCAGGTAGTAACACTTTATTTTAGGGACCAATTCTAGCTATTAACTAGCATGCATATCATTAGCATATGTGACCCTGGAACACAAAACCAGTCTTAAGTGTCAATTTTTTTAAATTGAGATTTATACATCATCTGAAAGCTGAATAAATAAGCCTTCCATTGATGTATGGTTCTGTTTATTAGTATTTAAAAAGCACATTTTATTTTAGATCCCTTATTCGGACCCCATACCTAAACTTAACAACTACCTTACTAACTATTAATATAAAAATTACACCATTTTAAACCGTTTTCTTTCTTTCAAACATTTTGGGTTTGCACCTAATTTGATAATAAATAGCAACATATATTTTTTTACGCAAAAAAAATCGGACTCGTTCTTGTTTTTAACAGCTCTCTTACACACAACCAAGCATACGTTTGCCGCAACTGTTCATAATAAATGTATTTAAACTAAGGCTGTATTTTACGGAGGTTCTTATTGATTTAAAAATGTATCTTTGGGGTTTTGAGCTTATTTAAATATGTAGCCCAGCGCCAGCGGCCTTCGTAATCATGAAGATAGATGCCTAAAGATGTTTTGTAGTAACATACATATATATACTTCTAGATTCTGTGCAACTCCATGTATGTCAAAGATGTTTGAGGCAAAATTTCAAAGGTTTGTGGCGAACGCTTTCTGAATAAAGGAGCAAAACCCCAAAAGCGTTAGAGTCATCGTCCCCATTTCACACATCATATCCAGACGCCGGTTTGGGTAACATATCACACACAAACTAACGAGCTCTAGAGAACAAATAATAAGCTGGCGCGACTGTAAAGTTCAGCGCACGCAGGAGGCTGCTGTTTATATAGGGCGCCATCACTTTACTGTCGTCAGGAATGGGGGTAATGCGGCTGATGATGGTTAATGAGCAGCCCTGCTCTCCTCCGTCTCGTAGGTAATTTGGGATGAGATGTTAGATGCCAGTTAAAATCTGCTGCTCTGACATTTGTTGCTGTCTGTGACACAAGGACTCTAAAAATAATCCTGGAGGAGATGCAGAGACTCAGCCAGGTGCTCAAGGGCTGCTCTCGTATCGCTTCATCTCAGTCCACATGATACCTCTATATATGAGGCGTTCATCCAGTTAACAGACTTTAACAGTCACATCTGTGTCAACACGGTGTTCACTCAGCTGTTTGATCTCATAATGCTGCTCAAATATGACATCCTTAAAGTATTGTTGTTGTTGGTTATTCATCCAGCAAAAAGTGTCCCAGTTGACCTGAATTCACCCCTATGTGAGACGTGTAATATCTACGCAAAACTATCCTCCATTAGCATTCACATCAATCTTCCATAAGTATGCAGTGTCCGAATCATATTTTATTCTAGAATGCAAAGAAATTTTTTTTATTATAGTTTTAGAAAAATGCATAAATAGTGGACAAGTGGAATGGCATAAATAACATCATTGCATGCAATTATAAGATAATTGCATGAAATATGCCCTTTTATCCCCCATATACTGTAATATGTCCATTGTACTGTTGATTTTTAATAATAAAATGATTATTAGTGGTGACTCTCATTAGATTCCTATTACTGTAATACAGTTTTTTTGTGTGTAAATCAATGCGGTAATACAGTGATTTTTAAAAAGTTAAATCAGTAGTTTGGTAATAATACAGTAATTTAGTGACATTACAGTGGTGAGAATTAGATTTTGCAGTATGATAATATTATGTACTGAACTGGAGTAAAACAATAATATAATACAGTGATTTAAAAAAAAAAGTTAAATCAGAAGTGTATTTAGTAATTTAGAAAATTACAGTAATCAGAATTAGATTTTGCAGTATGATAATGAATGCATACTGAACTGGAGTAAAACAATACTGAAATACAGTGATTTTTATATTTAAAAAAATGATTAATATGGTGCATAAATTTGATTTAAGACAAGTCCGCAAAGATAATATATATGGTAAAAATGTTAACTAATAAATATCACCTTTCCCCGCTGATTACTTGCATCACAAGATTGTTTTGTATCACAAGTTTCCTGAAATGTCATGTTTAAATATGCAAATTAGACATTTTCTAATTAAATATGCACTGATTTGCATGCATTTCCAGAAATCTAAACGTTGGATAAATTCACAGTTTTTGTTTAAATTTGTTGACATACTAGAGGGATTTTGTATTTCTCTTTTCGTCACTCCATAAATCAGAAAATACTGTTAACAGACAGAAAACTAATCCATTATCACCATATTTTTAGGACCGAAATGTGATATAAATCAGTGTGAATGATATATGAACAAACCCCTCAGTAAAAACCTTCACAATATAGACAGGGATAAAACTGTAAGTTTTGCCAGGTGTGTCTTACATTAAATTATTAAAATGTGTGATTTTTTAAAATTATATATATCATTTTTTTTTTATATTCAAGTAATTACATTTTTTTTTGCAGTATGATAATGAATGTAATAAAATGTCATAATAATGCAAAAAAATAAAATAATAGAAAAATAAAAAGGTATGTTTCTAAAAATATGCTTTTGAAATATGAGCCAAACATGTTCTTATTCAGCCTGCATCTCATGGTAATAAAACACTTACTTTAGATCACTAGTATGACTGAAGTGAACTACTCATTACTTGGAGCGAATCTTTTATGTTGACCAGCAGGTGAAATGAAAGCATTAAAGTGGTGTTTTCCTCCGTTCACAGACTGAAGTTACATTAAGGGCTGTTTTTATTCAGCCCCGCACGGCTCCTGTTACCCGGAACAAGCCTGTGTGCTTCACATCGCTTTAACATTCATGCACTGGACTCACGCTCGCTGTTTAGTATGCGGCGCGGCACAGCACGGCGTGCACTCGTTCCCAGAAAACAAACAGGAGTTAGTGGAACATATCTTTATTACCCAGTCAGCCCGGCTCAATTAATCACACCGGCGTGAATGTGAGGCTTACTGCTCAAATTAAAGCCCGAGCGACCGTCCAGCTGGCCTGAGACGCACACACACGACAGGAGGCAAACTGGAGGAGCAGACCGAGTCAAGATCGGGGTGTTGTTGACATCAGACACAGAGATGTTTAAATGCTGATCGGGCTGTTTAACATTCAGATGGCTGAAATATGGAGGGTGAAGAGAACACAGCTAATTTTAGCTGCAAAAGTATATGGAGAGCAGTGACCCTCACCACGACCCCGTAGTGACTCTCACCATTATATCTGAGCTTCCACACCATAAAGCATTCGTTTCGTGTTTGTCAGTCTACAGAAACTAAAGTGAATGCAAAAGAAAAATGTTTTCAGACAATTCAGAGTAAAACAGAAGCCAGTTTCTGCCATGGAAAATAAATAAATAAATGCAATTGCAATTTTTTTATCTTACAATTCTGATTTCTTTTCTGAATTGCACGATATAAACTCAGAATTATGTTATGTTATGTAAGTTGCAGTTGCCGTTTTTATTTTTTTATTCCATGGCAAAACAAAAACAAAACAAAAAAGTCAGAATTGTGAGTTTTGACTTTTTTCTAAAAATTGCAAGAAACAAAGTCCAAACTGTGAGATAAAAGTTAAGTTGCAATTTATTTGTTTGTTTGTTTGTTTATATTTTATTATTGTTTTCATTCTGTGGTGGAAACAAGGTCTCAATAAAAAAAAAAAATGTTTTTCTATAAAATGTAGAGTTCTTAATCAAACTTGTCTCACGGGTTAATGATGTGATGCCTTTTTTTTGTCCGGATTTATTAATTTATTAAAAAATACATAAAAAATGCTATGCATACATATAGTGACTTGGAAACATCATCTATCGTGAATTATTTTTTTTATTAAAATTCATTTTGGGGACATTCACAAATATCAGGGTGATATACAACTGTCTTGATATCATAATGAAGAAAAAGCCTCATTAAATAAATGAAATTGCATGAATTTCAGAGAAGAAAACCTTATAGTTCGGCAAAATAATTTGTAATTATTTATTATTATTTTAACAAAATTGCTTAGCAATTTTTGAAAACCTTTTGATACAGAATCAATACAAATGCAATAAAGAAAAACAAATAAAACAATAATTAAATACTCTCATGACTGTTACAATAATTCTTTTTAAATGTTTAAAAAGATCTAAGATAATTTTACATAAACTTTACCACATTCAAATTTTAAAAAAGATCTAAGATAATTTGACATCAAATTTAACACATTAAAATTTTTAAAAATAGCTAATTATCTAAGATAATTTGACATTTTAAGACAGTACAGTTAGTTCAGGTTGTAAAATGACATGGTGTGACTCTCCAAAACCATGATATTTATAAAGTAATGATTGATTGATTGATTGATTGATTAATTTAACTTTTAGCTAGGACATTTTTTATTTATTTATTTATAAATCAATGTGTAGACACATTTATATAAGGTGTAAGGAAAATATGAAACTAGATTTTTTTTAAATATCTTTCCTCTTTCTGCTCAAGTGAGGCAATTGATGCCACATCATAAAATCATATTAATGCAAGCCACTCAGGTAATTTGATGCTGGGAGAATCCGATTAGAAGTATTTGAGCTCATATTGAACTCAATGCATTTCGACCTCAGATCTGAGACTAGTTTGAGACGTTGTTGAGATCTCTTCTGAAACACCTAGAGGGGAGACCCATGTGAGAATCTGTGGTGTTTTTCTCAGGAGACGCAGGAGGCCTCAGTTTACTTTCCATTTAATCCCATTTCCGTCTAGGAGAATCACTTGAGATGTTAAAGAGATCTCATTACTGGGTTTTCTTTCTTTGAATGTTTGGCTCGTGCCGTCCCATTAGTGTGATACTGTGCTGCTCCTGCGCTCAGCACCAAAACAAGAGTCACCAGATCACAGTCTATCTGCTGACAGCCGAGCGGAGACTGCATGAACAAATATACCCATCCATGGCCTGAGGGATTATGATGATATCAGCATTAACAAGCTTGAGGCTCTGACACAATGGGGCTTCAGGTGCTGTACTGTGAACTCAGTTCATGGAACATTCCATCCCATTCTGACTCTCTGGTTACAATCTGCTGCCCTGGACCTTTGAAACCAGGCAAGAAACAAGAGCCCAGCAGTTAGTGTGTGCGCTGAGGTAATAAATTCCGGACTAACCTTTCCTGCTGGTCAACAGAGAGTCAGCCGGTGTCACTTTGAGTCTTTACAGGGAACAGGGAACTTTCTCAAAGCGTCGTGGCAAGCTTATGAACAAACCTTCTTCCAAAACGTTCTTTCAACGTTCTCAGAACGTCAGCACATAAAGATAATTTATAGATCTTTCATGGAATGTTTTTTCCTCAGATGTTTTAGTCGGACATTCGTCTAACCTTTTTAAATGTTGCTGCTTTTTCAGAACTTTCAAAAAGTAACAATTCCATAATGTTTGCAAAATGATCAAATGAAACATTCTTTGTTTTTCTCTATTCACATAACCAAGATTTTTTTTTTTCTTTAACCAACATTAAGGTTTTTTTTTTTTTTGGTCATTTTGACCCAGAGGGGACTCTCTTTAACCCGAAAATTCCAGTTAATGTTATCACATTGGACTTGAACTTAAAAAAATCTAAATTAATAATAATAACAATAATCATTTGTATGCTTTGTGGGAATTTTTCCCACCTCGTTACCCTAACAAAAAATACGTTATAAGAACGTTTTGCTAACATAAACATTAAGTTATGAAAACTTCATTTCTGAATGTTTTTTTTTAATTTATTTAAAATGTAATTTAATCATTTGTTTAATGTATTAAGAACGTTTCTTCTTGGTTATGTGAACGTTAGAGGAACATTCCATTCTATAATTTTGAAAACATTATGAGAATGTTCTGTTGTTATTACTGAAGAACGTGATTGAACATATAGTTCTGAGAATGTAAAATAACTTAATATGGACGCTCCGATAACATTCTTCTAACAATGTTTCCTTTCAACATTTCAAGAATATACTGTATATTAAATATTACTGACACATTCCATAAAAATTATTTTAAGAATTTTTGTTCCATAAAAAAAAGAAAGAAAAACAGTAATAATTCCCTGTTAGCTGGTGAGGTGTTTCCAGTCAAAAATGGACCGGACTATAAAAAACTACCAAATATTAGATTCAATCTTTTTGTCAACTTGTTTTATTTCAATTAGCAAGAGTTTTGTATTTCTTTTTAAATCTGATTGATCATAGGCCCCATTGATCTGAGCTCATGCACTTCAGTTTTTGAGTGAATATTGCCTAAATTATCCACAAATAATGCTTTTTGAGGTCATTTTTGACTGAGAACACAATAAACAACTAACTAACTAACTATAATAAGTCTGGACGTTTTTAACAGTCAGAGAACATTCAGAAATAATGTTTTCATAACTTAACAGGAACGTTTTCAGAGCATATTTTGTTAGCTGGGTAACACTGTGCTTATTTTCATGTTGTTTGCAACAGCAGCACATTTATAATTATTGTGCCATTCCTCTGTGTGCCAAATAATAAAATCCTTACAAAAACCTCCCATGAACCCATAACACATTCAGTCTTGTTCACATGCAAATGTGTCCCTGTTTACATGTATTGTGCTGATGTGCTTAGCTTTAATGAGGGAGGAATGAGCGTAATGGCAACTTGTGTGGTATCTGCATCGAACCTACAAAGTAATTTCATCTCCTTAGTCATTTCCAGTCGTGTTATTACACGGATTTAGGAAATTACTTGCACCAATATCCTGACATTAAATCAGAATCAGTTGAAGATTGGAATACTGTGGATTCAGACTCCCTGAAGAGCTCCATTATGTGGTGTCTTTCATCTAGGACTTTAATTCAGCGCTGGCCTGAGGGAGCTGGGATTAGAACAGAGCCGCGTTTCTCTGATTGGACACGACAAGCTCTGGTCAGTCAGATAAGGTGAGGACTTCGGGCCACGGTTTAGTCTGGCAGTGGACGACTGCTACAGTCGTAAACTTCAAACCAGAGCGGAGGAATGTCATATGTGACGTTCTTTACGCTCGCCGTGTCCTTCTGTCAGATGATGCACAATTATTCCCAGTTTATACCCTATTAGTGAGACTTCAGATCAGAATAAAACACAGAGAAAATGTGAAAATAAACAATATATGACTAAAGGACTGGATGTTTACAGTAATATTATGGTGTTTATATATATATATATAATGTATCATATTTTATCAAGACTTTTTTTAATGTGTACCAACAAAATAAGAAATGAATAACGACCTTATTCAAATGCTAAATATGTGCAATTTAATTGCTAGACTAGATAAATTAATTATAGACAATTAATTTTATAGACAGTCAATTAATTTAATATACTAATTGTTAAACAAATAATTGCTATTAATAATTTAATTGTCTGTTTTGATCATGTCACTAACAGTGTAAGCCTAATAATTTTGTAAATATTTTACTTATAAACATAATTAAATAGGCCCATATGATTTTTTTTAATGCTTAGAAAATTGTAAGTCGCTTTGGATAAAATTGTAAGTCGATTTGGATAAAAGCGTCTGCAAAATGACTAAATGTAAATATAATATAATAGAATAGAATAGAATAGAATAGAATATAATAGAATAGAATATAATAGAATAAACACAATTGACTAGGAACTTGTATTATGTAAGTAAATAGGGTTAATTTTGATTTCATGCTGACTTTAAGCTATTACAGTTTCACATGAATCTTTCTTTTTTTTGATTTTGCAGCAACATATTCTTATTCATTTGAGGGTTTATGGCTTGAAAATGTCAATTCCCCAGTGAGAATGTGTGAAGCATAAAATATTAGAAAGGAGTTTTGGCCTTGTTCCAGTTCCAGTCTAAATTATGTAATCATGCATTATTCTGAGCATCCACATGAATCCTCCTCTCCAATATATAAAAGCATATAACTCTGAAAAGATGGCTCCTTTTGCATTAGAAAGTCTGAGAAATAAAACCTTTGCATTTTTTTCGATATTCTGAAAAGGGCACTATGAAGACCCTAAGAAATCAAATTTAGAGTTTTATGGGTTTCAGTTTAAATATAGTAGATCTAAGGACATCTGTATGCTAGTACTTCTATAAATGTTGACAAAATTCACATTTAAAAGTAGGTTTACAGTTTTCAGCTGCACAAATACTGATGACTCATCTTGCACTTAGGGGAGTGGCCAAAACAATTGCCCAATCAGGTGCTTTGTAGAATTTACCACCTGCATCTCAAATGATTTGTTTCAAAGTAACTCCTACACCATTTTTTTTTCAGTGTAGCAAGTGTAAAATCACGATGCATGGCCTAACTAAAACCTTGAGTAAAAAATCGGTTGCCAAGTTCTTCAGCTGCCCAGTATCTTGTTTTAAAGGTGACATATCATGAAAATCAGATTTTTCCAGGTTTTAAGTGCTATAATCAGGTCCCCAGTGCATCTACCAACCAAGGAAATGTGAAAAAGATTAACCTAGTAACTTTGTTTTGGGAAGCCTTTTTCTGCAAGCGTCTGAGAAAACGAGCGCATCTGATTTCGCTCCCTTGGTGACGTGGCAAAGGGATCTCATTATAATATTACCGCACCTTAATCTGTAAGTTTACACCCACGGCGCCTTCATTTGATTTTGCAAGCGACAACGATGTACCAGCTCTAATGCCATGGCGAAAGTTTGAGCAAAACACGTTAAATAGGCCCATATGATTTTTTTTAATGCTTAGAAAATTGTAAGTCGCTTTGGATAAAATTGTAAGTCGATTTGGATAAAAGCGTCTGCAAAATGACAATGTAAATATAATATAATAGAATAGAATAGAATAGAATAGAATATAATAGAATATAATAGAATAAACACAATTGACTAGGAACTTGTATTATGTAAGTAAATAGGGTTAATTTTGATTTCATGCTGACTTTAAGCTATTACAGTTTCACATGAATCTTTCTTTTTTTTGATTTTGCAGCAACATATTCTTATTCATTTGAGGGTTTATGGCTTGAAAATGTCAATTCCCCAGTGAGAATGTGTGAAGCATAAAATATTAGAAAGGAGTTTTGGCCTTGTTCCAGTTCCAGTCTAGATTATGTAATCATGCATTATTCTGAGCATCCACATGAATCCTCCTCTCCAATATATAAAAGCATATAACTCTGAAAAGATGGCTCCTTTTGCATTAGAAAGTCTGAGAAATAAAACCTTTGCATTTTTTTCGATATTCTGAAAAGGGCACTATGAAGACCCTAAGAAATCAAATTTAGAGTTTTATGGGTTTCAGTTTAAATATAGTAGATCTAAGGACATCTGTATGCTAGTACTTCTATAAATGTTGACAAAATTCACATTTAAAAGTAGGTTTACAGTTTTCAGCTGCACAAATACTGATGACTCATCTTGCACATAGGGGAGTGGCCAAAACAATTGCCCAATCAGGTGCTCTGTAGAATTTACCACCTGCATCTCAAATGATTTGTTTCAAAGTAACTCCTACACCATTTTCTTTTCAGTGTAGCAAGTGTAAAATCACGATGCATGGCCTAACTAAAACCTTGAGTAAAAAATCGGTTGCCAAGTTCTTCAGCTGCCCAGTATCTTGTTTTAAAGGTGACATATCATGAAAATCAGATTTTTCCAGGTTTTAAGTGCTATAATCAGGTCCCCAGTGCATCTACCAACCAAGGAAAAATCAATAATCTGGAGTCAGAGAAGGTTTCTCATGTACAAGAATAGGCTCTTTAAAAGGCTTCCCAGCATGGTGGCAATTATTATGTGCGCTCTTTTCTAAAAAGTCCTTCAGTGACCTCAGCTCTCCTTTTGACTGATTGCCTACTATTGCCTACTATTGAGTGAATGTGCGCTGAGGCTGAGCAGTCATGAGCACCAAACAGGAATGAAAGGCGAGTGCTGAATACTGACGCTTAGCCGGTAATTCATCCTGCTTGAGCTGCTGCCAGGTATTCGGCTCGAGTTCTCACACACCCGAGAACACCCTGGGAGCAAACGGGACAAAAGTCTCAGACCACTTGTAAAATGTTGCATCTATCCTATTTTCTCAACATATCAATCTGAATGGAACTTTTTCAGATTTGATTGTGGTCTCAGACTTTTCCCCCTACTGAGTACAAAACGAAAGGTTCTTTATTGGTATGGAAGGTTCCATGAAGAACCTTTAACATCCATGGAAGCTTTCCACCGGACAAAAGGCTCTTTATAGTGGAAAGTTTCTTTAGCTATTTAAAATAAAAAATAAAGGTTCTAAAAGGGAGTTTTCACAGCGATGCCATAGAACAGGGGTCACCAAACTTGGTCCTGGAGGGCTAACCCATTTTAGCTCCAACTTGCCTCAACACACCTGCCTGGAAGTTTCTAGTATGCCTGCCTAGTAAGACCTTGATTAGCTGGTTCAGGTGTGTTTAATTAAGGTTGAAGCTAAACTCTGCAGGACACCGGCCCTCCAGGACCGAGTCTGGTGACTCCTGCCATAGAAGAATGAGTTTGGGTTCCCCAAAGAACCTTTCAGTGACCAGTTCTTTAAAAAAAAAAACTGTTTTCTCCTAGTGTGAAGAACATTTGAATAATCTAAAGAACGTTTCTACTATAAAGATCCTTTCGTGGAATGGAAAGATTCCATAGATGTTAAAGCTTCTTCATTGATGGCAAAAAAGAACCTTTATTTTTAAGAGTATAAAAAAAAATTTTTTTTTTTTTTGAATCACTCTTTTTGGAATCTTTATTTTTTTTTAAACGATGGAACTCTTTAAATACAACTTCTTTTGCATTAGAAACTCTGAAATCTCTGCATTTATTTAGATATTCTGTTGTTGGCACTTTGAAGACCCTGTGAAATCAAAATGAGAGTTTTTTGGCTTTTAGTCAATATATAGTAGATTTGAGGTCATCTGTATGCTAGTACTTCTAAATGCTGACAAACTTCACAATTAATATCAGGTTTATGACTCTAAAGTGTTATTCTGTGTTCTCAGCATACCAGTCTGAGAGAAAATCTTTCAGCTTTTTATTGTAGTCTTAGACTTTTTCCCCCACTGTATAAACTCTTAAAAATAAAGGATCATTATTGGCATCGATGGATCCATGAATAACCTTTAACATCCATGGAACCCTTCTATTGGACAAAAGGTTTTTATGGTGGAAAAAAAAAGGGGTTCTCACAACACTGCCACAGAAGAAACACTTTGGGTTCTGCAATAAATAAAATAAAGGATCATTATTGGCATCGATGGATCCATGAATAACCTTTAACATCCATGGAACCCTTCCATTGGACAAAAGGTTTTTATGGTGGAAAAAAAGGGGGTTCTCACAACACTGCCACAGAAGAAACACTTTGGGTTCTGCAATAAACATTTCTGAAAATATCAATTTTTCTTAGTATTAAGAACATCCAAAGAACCTTATTCCATTTTAAGCACCTTTTGTCCAATAGAGAGTTTCCATGGATGTTAAAGGTTCTTCATGGAACCAAAGATGTAAGAAAAAATGGAGCAAAAATATTTAAGACACATTTGAGTGTGGCTAAAATGTTATATTCTTTTGCAAACTGTTTACTGGAGGGTCATTTGGACACCAAAAAATCTTCTATGGCAGGTTTTTCCATTCACAAGAGAACTGCAAGGGGTTTGTGAGTTGATGAAAAGCTAGTAATTAATTCATAAAACAATTTTTTTTAAATAATAATACTTTTAAAATAAAAACTAAATAAAGCATTTTTTTTTCTATAGGCCTACTTAATTTGTTTACCTGCATGTGACCATTATCCAACATTAGTGTGTTATTAAACTATAGAAATATTAACTGAAAGTCTCAGGGGGACTTCAAGTAAATATTTTAGATCAAAGGGATTGGGATGATAGAAAGTTTGCAAAAACCTCCTCTTAAAGCCTTTAATTTTTAAGAGTGCATGTAATGAAGTATTAAACTCCACTTTAGAGTCAGTCTAGAACATTTTATGCTCAATATTACAGTCAATATTACCTGTGGCTTCGGTAAATACATACAGAGCATGGTCAAAATAACAAAGCCTTTTCTTTGAGGGCTGTAGGAGGTCAAATTCAACTTCACTCTAATGTCCCTTAAATGTTCAACCATATTTTGAAACAATGTTCTTCAATGGAATTCATAATTTGTTTCAAAATGGGAACATCATAGCGAACCGTGATGCGTTTGGTCCTGTAAAATGGCCTTATATTCCACGGCCAATTTATGAACACACAGACCGATCATTTGACCAGATGACTCCCACATTATAGCCGGCCATACCATCTGCAGATTCCTTACTATGTTTAACAGCTGGCCATGTACATTGCGGGTTGAAGGCCTCTTTTGGCGTTCTCCAAATGTTAGACATAGGGTGAAAGTTTAGTGTTTTTCCATGCACTGTGGGTCTTACAACAGGTTATGCATCATTGTTTACATTGGAAAGAAGTACATTCCAATACACTCTAAAAAATGCTGGGTTAAGTATAACCCAGCGCTGGGTTAAAAAGGGACAAACCCAGCTATTGGGTTGTTTTCAGTGTCATACGAAGGCTTAAAGCAGCGATGGGAAAACAGAACCAAACGGCATCCCATCAAGAGCTTTACTGATATATACAGTGTTGGGAAGCTGCTTTTAAAGTGTGAACTGCCAAACTATAAGGAGATCATCATTCGAAATAGTTAAACTACAATTAAGTTACTGCCTTAAAAAAGTAGCTACATTACAAGCCATAGGCATATTATATATAAAGTAATTAACTACATAACAACTACGTAATCAACTACTAACAGCTCCAGTCAAGACTGCAAAGCCCTGCAGAGAGTTGTGCGCTTAGCTGAGCGCATCTCAGGGTCTGCTCTCCCCTCTCTACAGGACATCTACTTCAAACGCTGCAAAAGCAGAGCTGTTAAAATCATCAAGGACTCCAACCACCCTGGTAACTGTCTTTTCATTTTGCTGCCATCTGGTAAGCGCTTCCGTAGCCTGATGGCAAAAACCGAGAGACTTAGGAGGAGCTTCTTCCCCCAGGCCATCAGGCTCCTAAACTCAAACTCAGTCTCTTAACACCAACATGACTTCACTTAATTATCGGTAAGATACTTAAAGGCAGAGTAAGTGATTTCTGGTAGCCAATGTTGATATTTGAAATCACCAAAACAAACACGCCCCTACCCCAAAAGGGT
>NW_015626872.1:1146929-1152304 GCF_001515625.1 Sinocyclocheilus rhinocerous
ACTTGCACTGCTGTGTAACTACTCTGTGCAAGCTTTTTGCACATTCTTCTCTTGTACATTCCTGCTCATCTTAATATTTATTAAGTCTACAGTATACTGTCCTGCGCATTTTATTTTATTCTTATTTTTTTATCTTACTTTTTCCATACCTATATTCATATATAATTTTCTTGTGTTTGTATTCTATAATAATTGCACTGTCCATGGAGCGGACCTGGCTTACATTTCACTGCTGGTCATATATTCTCTATATAACCATGTATGTGACAAATAAAAAATCTTGAATCTTGAATCTACATTAAAGCTAGGCAGGTAATATGTTTTTATAAATAAAAAAACAAAACTATCCAATTCATATATATATATATATATATATAAAGGTGGCAGAATCAGACTTGAGCAAGTAAAATGTATACTAAATAAAATAAAGTGTTATAAAAAAAAATAAAAAAATAAAAGTACAGTACATAGCACAGGAATTTGAAATGGATTTTTAAAAAATGTGATATTACTGGGTATTTTTGCTCATTTAAAAACATTTTGAATGAACGAATGAATCTCAATAAAGAAGACAGAATCAAACATGAGCAGGTAAATTGTATATTAAATACAAATAAAAAATATATGTACTGTAAATACACAGTAATATATAATTAAGTAATTTAAAAAATAAATAATAATATTTAAATGTATTACTGACTATAATATAAATATTTCAATATTAATAACATATATTGTATAATTGTATATTGTATATATAAACATATATTGTATAATATAATGTATAATTAAATCATTAGAATGAAAACTATAACTAATTATAATATAAATATTTAAATATAAAATATAGAATTATAAGTCAAAAACAGTAAATAGTACAGGGATTTGAATTGGACCATAGTTTCACTCAGTGAAAAAACAATATTGAATGTCATGAATCACTGAATCTCAAAAACCTGAACAGGTAAAGTGTAAATACAATCAAATATTACACAGACTGTCTGCCACTACATGTAAGAGAGATGGAGAGATTAGAATGAACTGGTTCATTAGAATGAATAGGATTTAAAAATGTAGAGTAGACTCGTTCATTCCCAGCACTGCTGCTGTCAAGATGAAATCTCATAGACGTCAGTCAGTGCCGGTCCTCCCTAAACACATAGTATGCATGTTGCGTAGGGCCCCCAGAAGTCTAGGACCAGCTCTGACGTCAGTACATGATCAGTTCTGATGCAGCCAAGGCGGTTTACAGACACAAGCGTAGCAGCTAATGCTGAAGTTACAGCGACTTCTCAAACCATCTCTCCTGAGCTAGATTACACAGGGAGTTGTTGCAGCTTCCACTAGAAGTGCAGGTGTTTAGGGAGGCGTCAAGATGAAATTACACAGGCCAGAAGAACACAAACAGCTCCGGGATCGGCCGAGAGAAACGGCCACAGAATCCATCAGCTTGTCATTCATTGTGTAAGAGGGTCTGTCGTAACTGCGATATCACAGAGCCGTTTGAGCTCTTAAGCGCTGCTATTGCGGCCTATTACTGGCTGAGTGTTATGAGCTGAGCTATAAGCCATCTGTAGGAACGATTCTTCTCACGTCACGCCATAAACTCTGCTGTAATCGGGTCTGAAATGTGTGTGGGAGTGTTTTGTGAAGGATCTTGTTTGTGTTTACATGCATACTGCTTCTAGATGAAGTGTTTGAAGCACCTACGAGACCTTGACTCTGATCAAGTCAACATTAAATTAAAATTCACCCTGTTTAGTTGCTTAATGCATGCTCCTGTTCTTGTGAATGCCTTTTGAAGTCAAAAGATAGATTTATTAGTATAGTGCTTTTCACATTTTATGTTGTTTCAAAGCAGCTTCACAGAAAATCATGATGTGAATGTTTAATATCTTAATATACCCTTACGAAAAAGAAGTTTATTCAAGTGTGCTATTAGTATACTTCTTTTAAACTAAAAATAGGAAAGTATACTTTTAGTCTACTTTTTATGTACTTCTCAGAAATATACTTAAAATGACATTTAAGTATACTTGACTTATACTTAGAAAAAGTCTAAATATATTTCAGCTATAATTGTGCTCCAAAACCTGTTAACGGTAAGTTCGTAAGTAACGGTAAGACATTTTGAAGTAGAAAAACTTAAACATTAAAACACTCCAATAACCATTGTTTTAAAACTTCTAACATTTTTTTACAAGTTACAAAAAAATCCAGTATTATTCACCAGATGTTCCTGACTTTCAAGCTCTTCCTAATAGATACCATGCATTTTTACTGAGGGTGTTAAACTACACACACATAAGAGCAAAACTCCACCTAAAAACTATAGAAAAACACACCTCTGACTGAGAGTAATACTTAACGTGCCAATGCAGTTGACATGCAGCTCGACCCGTTTGCATGTCTGCAGTGGACAGTGTAATGCAGCTGATGCAAAAGCGCGTTTATTCCCTACAGTCCTGCCTGAGGTATTATGATCTGACTGTGTTCAGATCCTGACCTGTTACTGACCTTGATGGAGTGCTTTCATAGGGTACAGTGTGTCTCTGAACGATCTACAGCACGCTGGGAAAGATCCTGTTGTGGTAAAGTGACTTGGCACTGCCTTCAAAATTATACTGACCAAGGTTTGTCTGAGTGCCAAAACACATTTTTCCAAAACACACTGGAATGCTTGCACTTTACTATAGTATATTTCCCTTTTAAGGACACTGGCGATGGATCAGAAGGAGCTGGAATCTCAATCTAAAGTATGTTGTGTAATATTACATATAGGTTTATGCTTAAAAGATTCTACCTGAGATAAATCCTGATGCTTAGGAAATGCTTTCAATATCGCCTGCAATGTGCCTCATCCCATATGACACATTTTCTGGCCAAAATATATTTGAAATATATGCTAAATATATTTATAAGCGGTGAAGCTCAATGAAATATATTTTTGAAATTGAAAATATATTTAGTTTCAACCTACATATACTAAAATATATTTCAAAATGTATACATTTCAATTTTGACAGTGGCCATATAGCCAATTTACAATGATTTAATAATGTTGAATATATATATATATATATATATATTTTGATTGAAATATATGGAGGGCAAAATACATTTTAAATGCTTTTTAAAAATATGTTTTTGAAATATATTTTTAAAATATACTAAAAATACATTAGTAGAAAATATATTCATGTAAATATATTTTGGAATCTATTTTAGCAAATATTTTTTGTGTGTTTGTAATTTGAAATATATATATATATGGGCATTATAAATCATGTGGACTTTCAATTTTAATATGCATCATTTATTTTCTTTTATGCCCTTAACATATACATGTTTGGAGTCACTCCAGACAATAGCAAACATTTATCGGGTCACTGTAATGAAAACATAGTTGTGTTCGTCCATGACTGTGGAACCAGGCCTAGTGCGTACAACCAAAACACACGATCGAAGTCGAATAACCTGGTTGTTCTCATGTGATATGCTTAAATTGCTACCAAAATAATTCCCACTGCCAAAACATACTTGAGACAAGCAGATGGTGCTCTATCTGCGTCCACGCTGGCATCAGCGAAGCCTCAACCTGCAGTATTAAAAATAAACAAGCGCACATTGTGAATGCCATGACCAGTGTAATCTCAAAACGCTCGCTCTCACGGAGGCTTTGCACTTCAGCTGCGAAAACAAAGTGGCCATTTGAAGCTTAATTGTTGCTCTGCGCTATAGCAATAAACCCCTCACAGCAGGAGCTGAAATGCAACGCAATAAGAGCAAACACCAGTGATTTATTTTCAACCTTTTACCGAATTTGAGACTAACGTGCTCCAAAATGGTTTACACTTCCGATCTTGAAGAGTTTATCACATGAAAGCCATGAGGAAATGTCACCTGATCATTAGTTATAGTTATAACAGACACAGAAATGAATGAGACGGTGAATCAGCCAAAGCTCTTATTAGTCTTTTAAAGGTCACCTGCACCACACCTTACAGAAAGCACACGTTCACGGACTTCATTTTGCAATGCAATGTTTGACTTTGTTTAGCACAACATTCAGCTGCTTTCAGACAGGAATCAAGTTCAGCATACATTTATCTACGAGCAGGTCCAACAAGATTCTGCATGGCCACATATTGGCTCATCATTTGCTCTAGTCCACGTTAATCTGCCAAAAACATTCAAGAATAAGGAAAATATCAGTTTTTGAGTAACTTGCATGTTCTTCCTCATCAGAGGCCATTTTGTGTTTCAGATTTGGCAATCATTTCGAATCTGAATCATATCTCTACTATGAACATCTTTATTTAGGCATGTGGAGGTAGTGAGGTAAGATCCTCCAAACTGAACAAGACTATTAAATTTTTCATGAACAATGCTTATTTCATAACATGGAAGAAAAAGGAACGCCAGTAGTTTATTCTTGCCTAAATTTTCTTTTATTGAAAAAGGCCAGGGTGCAAATGTCAAATAAAAAAAGGAAACAAAAATAAAAGACAAGCATATATTTCAAGCATTTTAATACAAACTTAATATAAACTATTTCAGTCCCTCTTCACATGTAAGACACTGACTCAAAATACTTTGTTATACCATATTTTTATCAAGTATTGCACAATGTAGGTACAAAATTAATATATGCGATTACATTGTCCATATAGCAAAAATCTGTTGAACTCTTAACAGAAAATACAACTCTTGTTTCAAAAAAAGCTAATATTCCTACACTGAAATTCCAACACTAAGGAATATTCTGTACACAATCTTTAGAATTTTTGCTCAATTTTTTAAAGATGAATTTCTTTAACAATTTTAAAAAAGAAACAAAAAATTATAACATAAAGCTTCTGCAGCCATCACAGATCACTGGAGTAGTAAAAAGATATAAATGCAATACCATGTTGTAGAAACAATATATATATACTCTGATATTTTACAAACTCTGTACTCAATTAAATTATACAATTAGAAAAAAGACCACATAACCCCAGATATATTATGCATTAGTGCCAATTTCTTAAAAATCAGCCAAGTCTTATCAACTTTAAAATACTGTAAGAGGCCAGAACTTGACGCTTCTGGGTTTCTTTTTTTTTTTTTTCACCCAATGTTTTAGACTAGTTTTCTTCCAAAAGGTAGTAAAAAAAATCTTTTTTTGCTTTATTGGCAAAAAAGGAAAAGAAAACAGACGCGTGTTGACGTGTCTCAGACGTGTACGTGTGTGTGTGTGTGTGTGTGTGAGAAACACAAGCTTTAGTACAAACTCAAGGGGGCAGAGAGAGAGAGAGCACGAGAGAGAGAGAGAGAGAGAGAGAGAGAGAGAGAGAGAGAGAGCGCGAGAGAGAGAGAGAGAGAGGGGGGGA
>NW_015626872.1:1152996-1158353 GCF_001515625.1 Sinocyclocheilus rhinocerous
CATGAAAAACGCAAAGGAAAAACTTTTCCGTTTTTAGTACATTGTTGTCATGTAAACATACCCTCAGAGAGAAAGAGAGAGAGAGAGAGAGAGAGGAAAAAAAAAAAATCAAATAAAGTGAAACAAACACCCTTGGGCACATGCGCTTATCAGTGACTAATAGGGATCTTTGTTACCACATCCACAGTTGTGCGTCTTCGCCTTTTGTTTTCCTTTTGCCAACAATCATTAGTTAGCCATGACTGGCTGGAATTGCTGGTTTGAATACTGCATGTTGCCGAGACTGAAGTTTAAGCCATCCACGAGCGACTTGTCGTTGATGCTCCCGTAGGCTGCAAACACATCGAAGGCATTGCTGTACTGCAGAGGACTGAGGCTGAGTGGGTTTTCGCTTGGGAACGTCGCGCCTCCGGAGCTCCCTTGGCCTTGCAAGTTGGGGAACACAAACTCCTTGGCATTGGGCGAGAGGGCAGATGCTTTCTGCTGCGGAGGCGAAGCTCCCAGGCCGAAACCGTAGAGCGAATGCATGGAGCTGGAGATGGCTTTCTGCTTGAGGAGGCTGTTGACATTCAGACCCAGGTTGGTGGGAGAGCTGCGTGCGACTTTGCTGCCGTTTCGGCCGCTGTTCTTCATCTTGGTGGAGCCGAACTTGGTTGCAGCGAACGAGGCGGTGGTGAAGGTTAAAGGCTGGGTGGAGCGTGGCATGAAGGACGGGCTGACGGCCGCAGACTGGCCAAACGGCGGCGGCGACGGCGAGCTGGACTCGGATGAGACGCCCACCGGGTCGCTTATTGGCATGAAGACCTGAGCCTCCGGGTTAAAACTGTTTCTGATCTCCTTGTCCAGCTCGGAGCCGTTCTCTCCGCTATCGTCCACGTATAGCACCTTAACCGCTCCCTTCTCCCCGATCTGATAGGACACTTCGAAAGGGTCGATCCAAACGCTGAGATCCTGAGGCAAATTATTGCGGACGTCCTCGATGTCCAGCCCGCTTTCTTTGGCTGCTTCCTCCACGACCGGATCCACCTTCTCGCCCACATGGATGCACCTAAACCCGGATCCTTTGTATGGCTTGTCGGGGTACCAGTGTCCTTCGTATTTCTTCTTCAGCTGCCTCTCCAGCTCCTCGCCGAAGATGTTGACTCTCCGCCGCGGGAGTTTGTTGTACAGGTATGAAATGATGAAGTTCAGCGCTACTTGGATTTCAAGCTGCATAGCTGCTTTCGTTGAGTGCTGCAAAAACCTCCAAGGCAGTAGTGATCAGTGGGGACTCAGAAGTGCTGGTGGACGAGAAACGCTTGTTGCTCCGCAGGAAAATCTCCTCGTGCTCCTTGAAGGGGGAAGAGAGGCAAGGTATTGAGATGAATGTGACCAATCAGCCTACATATGTGACCCTGGAGCACAAAACCTTAAGTCGTCTTAAGTCGCGATAGCCAACAATACACTGTATGGGTCAAAATGATAAGATTTTTCTTTTATGCCAAAAATCATTGGGATATTATGTAAAGATCATGTTCCATGAAGATTTAAATATATCAATTTTTGATTAGTAATATGCATGGCTAAGAACTTCATTTGGACAACTTTGATGGCGGTTTTCTCAGTATTTTGATATCCTCAGATTCCAGATTTTCAAATAGTTGCATCTCGGCCAAATATTGTCCTATCCTAACAAACCATACATCAATGGAAAGCAGATGATGTATAAATCTCAATTTCAAAAAGTTATGACTGGTTTCATGGTCCAGGTTCACCCATGTAAACAAACACAGCTCAATAAAAGGCCTGAATGCGTGCTCAAGTCGGTTTAAATGCACCGTGCATCTACAGGATTCGAGGGAGATTACATAACACGGATTCTCTTCCCTGCTTTATTCCGTCAACTGTTGCGTAAAAACGCCTTTATGTGAATATAGGGCATGCGAACACAATGCGACACACATTGCGCAACAGATCGGCGATCGGATTTCCCGAAGATCGCGACCAATAGCGTGACGCTCCGCGTGGGGTGTGTAGCCTTGCCCAAATATAACCGTACACCAAATATGACGCTAAATCTTTGATAGCGTTTCGATATTTGGTCACGTAGAGCGAGCGAAAGACGTAAAATAGTGCGGCTGTTCAGACGGCGGCTGCGCCTAGTGAGCGTCGAACGTAGGTATTGAGACGCGGCCATTGTTGTTATGAATATGGATTGGGAACATTCTGGACGCTTTCTGTAAACAGACGAACTCGCTCGCGCTAGAAACCTACAGTACATAGCGCCGAGCCTCCAGAGAAATAAACGACGGGTTTCATATAAATAAACATTGAGGCTGTAAATGTTTTAGGATTCTAACAGAAGACAGCGTTCACACACTGAAAAGAGAGAGAGAGGCTCATATGACTGCACGGTTTTAGAGAGTCTGGGTAAAACGAATTCATGAGAAAACCAATCATTTATCAAGAACAGCCAGGTCTCCATTCAAGCTGGCAAACAGAATCTGAAATAAATCTAGTTTCTTAAAGCGATAGCGCACTCATATGGAAATTCTCTCGGATGTTTGCCTTCGTTGCTCTTGCTTTCTTTTCGTGGAGAGCAAAAGGAACATTTTAGGGGACTGACAGCCTCGGTCACTATTGACTTTTGATGCATTTTGTATAAAGCGAATGGTGACCGAGGCTGTCATTCTGCCTGACGCCTCTTTTTGTTTCACCGAGCCGTACAGCCTATACAACATTTTTGGAGTAAACAAGCGTTTTGACGCAATGCCATTGAGATGCAACGATATACATATGTTTGCTTAACCCACAACAAACGCCTCAGTTTGACACATTACGACGGTTCAATGACAGATACTTACATTAAACGACCGTGTTTTT
The DNA here is from genome assembly GCF_001515625.1 of Sinocyclocheilus rhinocerous. NCBI lineage: Eukaryota > Metazoa > Chordata > Actinopteri > Cypriniformes > Cyprinidae > Sinocyclocheilus > Sinocyclocheilus rhinocerous. The sequence goes on from NW_015626872.1 coordinate 1,155,859, forward strand.
CTCTTCTGGTGGCTTCCGCTTCGGTTCCTTGCTAACAGTTATCGGAAAGATTATTCCAGTTAGGCTGCATCAATATTAGCTGTTTTTCTTCGGGTAATTGTGGTATTTTTTTGGAGTCTATCGTCAGGCAATCCGACTCCCCACTGCCTGGGAGTTTTTACAACTCTGCCCTTTAAACTCCTGACTGGATCTCCTTTATAGCGCTCCTCCGCCACGGACATGATGGGGGCGGTGATGCGGTTTTCAGAGGTCAGAACCCCAGCGGCGCTTACGATTGGACAAACGCGCTTTCGTCATATATTTGCCTCAAATTCTCCGTGCTGATTGGCTGCGCGCTACGTCGATAACCCAAAAGACCCGCCCCTCGACCAATAAGCGTTTAGTACATTTATGGCTGGCGTTTCTAGTTATGTATTAAGGGTCTTCCTCCCACACGTAGGCGATGTAAACATAATAACAATAATATACTGGCTCCTTTGTGTATTTGATTTATCGAGACACCTCGCGATGTTTACAGTTTATCGCTAAATCTGAATGTAGCGCTGCAGCTTATAATACGACCTAATATCAATTCAGATGAAAGCTTCTGAATAAAGAATTCTTTTGAATTAATTTCAGACGCGTCGCGTAGATAAAAAGGTGTAAATAAATAAATGCGTTAAGCGCAAGGACAGAGCGGAGTGACTTTGGTCATTTGTCCACTGAGGTGTGATCTGCCCTTGTGTGTTTTGCGTGGAAAAAATACTGGCACGCTATTGGCTGGCCGTGCTTTCGTCATCATCATCGTCTATGCAAATACACTAGTACACTCATTTCTGTGGGTTTACCTTGCGACTTTTCAAGTTATGCACTATGCATTGCTTTCTAAACGACATGCATATAATGCAAAAACTGTAAAATAACTTGCAAAAAACAAGTTCTATATTAAAGCATAGTCTATAGCAGAGTGTAAATCAAAACCCAATTATACATCTGTGCTACATATATAGCCTAGTAACACGATACAGCCGTGTTGTGTTGCTTTTTCTATAGTATCAGTATGTTGATGCCTTACACGTCTCAGATTTCATTTGCCGGGTAAACCAAGCTCCCATATGCAAGAGGTTTAAGGTTTTTGGCGTCATGAATTGTTATAAGCCCATCCAAATATAGGCTTGTGTACACTATAAGCTTTGTACCATATGAGTGAGGATTGCAGAGGAATATCATACACTCCAGTTCTGTCTACATTTGGGAAATGACTCCAGGCTCACAAAACAACACCATGATGCTTAAAATTAATTCTGAGCTGTATACTGACAAGTCCCGATGAGCTGATTCTGTTTTATAAGCGAGTTGTGCTCTGGGCTTAAACAGAAATCAATGCAATCCCAAGTTGTGTATTTTAGCATCTATTCTCTTACTCTGGTGTTTGTCTTAAGCAACATTTTCTTATTGGCCTAATTACAGAGGAACATGCTAATGACTGCAGAATTCTGAACTCGGCGGTCAGGATAAGCTAATTTGCTTAGCAGGGATATTGTGAAGGTTCAAAGTTCAGAGAAAGCCAGACTGGGAGGAGGGAGGCTTTGGATCGACGCGGCCAATGAACTGCCTGCTTATTACAACCTTTTTTGGTTCTAGTGACTGCTGATAAGGTGGTTAGTGAAATGTGACCTGACGGCCTTTCTCTAAGGTTGTTGTGGAATTAAAAACACTCAATGGCTTTATATGTCGCATAGGAAGCCAAACACTGTCATGTGAGGCTGTAAAACCCTGTTTCGTAGTTCAAATGAGCATGCCATTATCCAATATCAATATTCTAAATCTGTGTGTTATTGCTTATTAGAATTTGAATGTTATATAAAGCAATTAGCCGGTCACTTAAAGTGATAGTTCACCACCAACATTAAAATTCTATGATCAGTTACTCATCCTATTATTGTTCTGGGCACTACAAAAAATGATAACTTAGTATTTTAGTCTTGTTTTTCAATACAAATATTTAAACATTTTTTAAATCAAGATTTTTAAGTCATTTACTTAAGAAGCAACAATTCTTGTTTTCTGAAAAATGAATCAAACTTAAGTGTTTATGCTCATTTGACACTCAAAATTACAGAATATTTATTGTTTTCTGACAAATTGATTAAAATGAAGTGTTTTTACTAAAAATAAGAAAAAAAAAATAGCAGCCATCAGGAAAAGAAAAAAAATTGGTGACAGAAATGATTTGAAGTAAAAGGGAATATTTATTGTTTGAATCAAAAGCTCTCCTAGTTTTAATCAATTTGTCAGAAAACAAGAGAAAATATCTTGTGTCGTTTTGCATCTCAAGATTGATTTAAGATTTAACTGATTAAATTGATAAAGTCTTGATTTAAGAACGTTGGTACTGGAAAACAAGACAAAAATACTGTGAAAGAATATATTTAATTACATTTAATTTATAATTGATTATAATTAATTTAATTTAAAATGAATTATATATATATATATATATATATATATATATA
>NW_015626872.1:1158422-1164055 GCF_001515625.1 Sinocyclocheilus rhinocerous
TTTTTTTTTTTGCAGTATGACTTTCTTTCTTCTGGGAAACACAAAAGGAGGTATTTTGAGAAATGTTTCTGTTTTGTTGACACCGAAACTATTTGGTTACCAAATATTTTCTTTTATGGTTCCAGAGCAGAAAGAAAGTCATACAGGTTTGAACAACACGAGATTAAATAAATGATGACAGAATGATCATTTCGGGTAACCTATCCTTTTCAGATTAATTTTTACAAAACATGACCTAAACTTTTATGTTATTATTTTCTGAAAGATTTTGGATGTATTTTTGGTGGATGACGTTAAAGTGAAACGTTTTCTTTACTGTTCCTTACATAAATGTGACGTAGAAACTGTAGCATAGCAACAACAAATATACTCAGATAAAACAAACGGCGGCTCCTCCCTGCTCATGACATACACATGAAGTCAACACTGAGCACACCCTGCTCTTTCTTAACGTTATTTCAGGAACTCGTAGGTCTAAAGAAAGAGCGGCCACTCTACATTCCAGCCATGTTTCCATTCCTGCTCATTCCATCTGTTTACCAAGGCTTCTGTCGCTGATACAGTGAGATATAAGGAACGCCTCATTGTTCCGGTGAGTTTGAGATGCTGTTAGACGGCTGAACAGGTAGAGAAGGGTCTGAGATCCCAGATTGCTCCTCTGCAGGGGTGTGAATGAAGCGTTTCCAGCATTCACTGACTCACACGCTGGAGCTCCGCCAGTGGAGGTGGAACAGGCCGTTTACATGAAGTGATGAGCATCAACAACACAACACCATTCAACCGTAGCAATGAGATATAATGCACACATGCTTTCGGTTTAATCACAATAACACTTTTGTAGATTTTAGTCTTTGTCTTTAAGCTCTATACACACACCACTAAGGTTTGGGGTTGGTAAGATTTTATGTTTTTGAAAGAAGTCTCTTCTGTTCACCAGGGCTGCATTTATTTGATCAAAAATACAGTGAAAAATTATGAAATGTTATTACAATTTAAAATAACTGTTTCTATGTGAATATCTGTTCAACTGTAATTTATTCCTGCGATCAAAGCTGTATTTTCAGCATCATTACTCCAGTCTTCAGTGTCACATGATCTTCAGAAATCATTCTAATATGCTGATTTGCTGCTCAAGAAACATTTCTGATTATTATCAATGTTGAAAACAGTTGTGCTGCTTCATATTTTTCTGAAAACTGTGATACATTTTCTTTTTCAGGATTCTTTGATGAATAGCATTTATTTGAGCAATTTAATGTATTCTTGATGAATAAAAGCATTAATTTCTTTAAAAAAAAAAACTTACTGACCCTAAAACTTTTAATTGCAGTATTTATTTATTTATTTATGATCTATATACCACGAGCTGTATTGTTATGTGTATTTAAATGTGCTACACTGCAAAAATCTCACTTAGCATTTTTGTCTTGTTTTCCAGTAAAAATATCTAAACATTCTTAAATCAAGATACATTTACTGGAGAAGCAAAATAATAATAATAATAATTCCTTACATTTATATAGCACTTTTCTGGGCACTCAAAGCGCTTTACATAGAAGGGGAAAAAGTCTTAAGTCCTGTAAGTCTAAATGAATCAAAATTAAGGGAGTTTTTTGTTTTTCAAAAAATGTTTTAAAAAAATTGCCGGGAGGCAAGAAAAATAATATTGTTTTCCCTTTGAATTAATATGATTTTTCTTATACCACTGGCAGATGTTTTATCTTGATGTAAGCAAAAATTAACAACTTTTTTTTTTTAATTTGGAAAACAAGACTTAGTATCTCAAGTCATTTTGCAACTCCAGTAAATGTATATCTTGTACTGAAAAACAGGATTAAAATAAGTAAGCAAATCATTTTTTGCAGTATTATATATACAGTGGGTACGGAAAGTATTCAGACCCCCTTAAATTTTTCACTCTTTGTTATATTGCAGCCATTTGCTAAAATCATTTAAGGTAATTTTTTTCCCTCATTAATGTACACACAGCACCCCATATTGACAGAAAAACACAGAATTGTTGACATTTTTGCAAATTTATTAAAAAAGAAAAACTGAAATATAACATGGTCCTAAGTATTCAGACCCTCTGCTCAGTATTTAGTAGAAGCACCCTTTTGATCTAATACAGCCATGAGTCTTTTTGGAAAAGATGCAACAAGTTTTTCACACCTGGAATTGGGGATCCTCTGCCATTCCTCCTTGCAGATCCTCTCCAGTTCTGTCAGGTTGGATGGTAAACGTTGGTGGACAGCCATTTTTAGGTCTCTCCAGAGATGCTCAACTGGGTTTAAGTCAGGGCTCTGGCTGGGCCATTCAAGAACAGTCACAGAGTTGTTGTGAAGCCACTCCTTCGTTATTTTAGCTGTGTGCTTAGGGTCATTGTCTTGTTGGAAGGTAAACCTTAGTTCCAGTCTGAGGTCCTGAGCACTCTGGAGAAGGTTTTAGTCCAGGATATCCCTGTACTTGGCCGCATTCATCTTTCCCTCGATTGCAACCAGTCGTCCTGTCCCTGCAGCTGAAAAACACCCCCACAGCATGATGCTGCCACCACCATGCTTCACTGTTGGGACTGTATTGGACAGGTGCCTGGTTTTCTCCACACATACCGCTTAGAATTAAGGCCAAAAAGTTCTATCTTGGTCTCATCAGACCAGAGAATCTTATTTCTCACCATCTTGGAGTCCTTCAGGTGTTTTTTTAGGGCAGATGTTTTATCTTGATGTAAGCAAAAATTAACAACTTTTTTTTTTTAATTTGGAAAACAAGACTTAGTATCTCAAGTCATTTTGCAACTCCAGTAAATGTATATCTTGTACTGAAAAACAGGATAAAATAAGTAAGCAAATCATTTTTTGCAGTATTATATATATATATAAACTTGTTTTGAAACAATTCCGACTAGAATAATATCTCTTCTTTTTTTTTTTTATTATCATTACCTTCATATTTCAAAGTCCCGTTCACACTGAGATGCAGTTCAGAACAGAAAGTGCTTCAGTAGTTAATGTTTACTAATGAGCAGCTTTACTGAAGTCACAGGCTCTTGCCAAAGACCTGAACACCACCGTACAAATCATACAGACTCTCTATAATATTTACCGTCTCCAGCAGATGAGCTGCTCTGCTCTCAGTTACTGTAAAGAAATGGCCTTACACTTGACTATAACAGACCAGCCACACATTATAGCTGCCAATGATCAGACAGAAGGGAAGTTTGCTGGTTCGACTCAATGTTTATTAGTGACTGAAGTAACTAAAGCACTCGATCTATATCTCCAGAGCTTTTATTCTCATGTGAATCTCTGTTAAACACACTGCAGGTGTAATGAGGAGGTCAAGCTGGAAGCACAAACGCTTTCGGCACTCATTATTGTTTGCACGATACAAACATTGTTGTTACTTTAAATAAAAGAAATGCTAACTGAAATAAAATAAAATATTAAAAAAAACAAAGCTTATTTTATCACAGCTTTCAGTTGTGAAGGAAACATTTGCTAATTTTATTTAGTTTAACGTACTAAAACTCAAATAAAAATGATGAACACTAGATATAAAAATAAAAAAACCTTGTCAAAAACCACTAAAACTTTAATAAACCTTAATGAAAATGAAAACTATAAAAGCTATAATATTATCATGTAACGTTTTTAAAATTGTGACATCAAAGAAATACAATCATTTGAAACCTTTATACAGCATGATGGGAAAACAAGTGAATAATATTAATCCATTTTCTTTTTTTTTCTTTCTTTTTTTATCATTTAGGAAAAACATGCTCAAACTTCAACCCTGTTACTATTAGAATTTTGTTTACATATTTATATTTGTAAATTATGGGAAATACAAATTCATCATTAGCCTAATGTTTAATTTGCTAGAATCACTGACCATCTGTTATGTTTCCTTTTTTTTTTTTTTTTATGAATAATTTTCCATATCTTACACTGCATTTTCAAAAGTATTTTTGTCTTGTTTTTCAGTAAAATCTAAAACTCCTTGAATCAAGACTTGAGAAGCAAACATTCTGACAAATGTATCAAAATTAAGTGACTTTTTCCATAAAACAAGAACAAATATCTGCCAGTGAGGTCAGAAAAATAAAGTTCAGGATGCCCTATCGTTTTTTTTTTTTATGAATAATTTTCCATATCTTACACTGCATTTTCAAAAGTATTTTTGTCTTGTTTTTCAGTAAAATCTAAAACTCCTTGAATCAAGACTTGAGAAGCAAACATTCTGACAAATGTATCAAAATTAAGTGACTTTTTCCATAAAACAAGAACAAATATCTGCCAGTGAGGTCAGAAAAATAAAGTTCAGGATGCCCTATCGTTACATCCCAGAAACACTATTAATATAATAATGTGTTTTGTTGTGCGCAGATGTTGACACACATGATAAATATCTGGATGATAATGCGGTCAGTGTGGTCTGACCTGCCGGTCTCTCAGGGCGAGTCCACATGAGCTCATATCATTTCCAGCCAACAGTTTAGTTAGTGATAAGAGCCTAACGTCCTGCAGAAGAACGACCCCGCTTATCTAACAAACAGCAAGCAGAGCCTCCAGGATGGAGTGAAGTCTTCTCTGGATGTTGAGATGCGGTGGAGGCCTCAGATCTGGATCCTCCCAAAACCAACAACATTGTTCTGAAAGTGAACTCTCTTAAAAGTAAAGCATTCAGAAAGGGTTTCACAGCCTCACAGAACATGGTAAAGTTTTAGTGATGCCATAAGAGAAAATTGCTAGTCAGTTTCACTAATAATTACAAAGAAACAACATGGTAAAAATGATTTTTCAAGGTTGTAATTAAAGTAAAGATTATTGGAGTACAAGAAAATACTATTTCTAGTGCTTTTGAAATTTCACATTTTAATCAGCGCATTGAAATTTTGAAGTAGAAAGAAATAGTATTTTCTTGTCAAATTTTTACCTACACTGATATAAATAAATAAACAAAGTAATAAAATTGGAGTCAATTTATTATAGTTCATCAAAACTAAAGCTAAACCCATAAAAAATACTTAATTAACATAATTCATTAAAATAAAATAAAATGAAAAACTTCAGCATATTTTATTTCAGATAAGAAACATTTCTCATTTTTATTTAGTTTAACTTGATGTACTAAAATAACTAACTATATAGACATTTAAAAACAAACAATATAAAATTGACAATACATTAACAATAACATTACTACATTTACAAGAAAATACAATTTCAGTCTTCTACTTAAATATTTATGTTTAAGTCAATGCATTATTTGTTGATTCTTTGTAATTATTTGTATTAATTACTAGCCATTTCTGAAACAAAACTGTTTCTACACCAGTTTTTATTTCCAATTTAACACATCCTGTCAAATGTGAAGTTTTGAAGTAGAAAGAAGTAGTATTTTGTTGTGAAATCCCCAATAATCTGTATTATTTACAATTTAGAAAAACATATTTTAAAGGGGTCATATGATGCTTTTTTAAAGATCATTATTTTGTGTATTTGGTGTAACAGAATATGTTGACATGCTTTAATGTTCAAAAAACACATTATTTTTCAAATACTGTACATTATTGTAGGTCCTCTATGCCCCGCCTCTCTCAAACGCTTCGTTTTCTACAAAGCCCCCTCCTT
>NW_015626872.1:1164113-1173892 GCF_001515625.1 Sinocyclocheilus rhinocerous
TGACTCTTAACTTTTATAAAGAATATCTCTTTGGTTTTGAGACTTTAGTCTTTGCAACTTCAGGGATCTTATCTATGCACAATCAGCTTGTAACACTCCAAAGAGAAAGGAAAACTTGAAATCGCATCATATGACCCCTTTAATATATTTTTCTCAATACCCAATTATATCATCAGCATAACAATTGAGTGAAAAGTTGGATGGATAAATTCTCATGTATTTCATAATGTTTTAGTATTTAGTTTGAGCTCCACAAGTTGATTCAAACCCTGATGATCATGTTCTCCATGATTTGAGATGCAAAAAACATCTGGAGCTTCAATGGAAGAAAAACATCCGACCGTCTTTAAGTCTTAAAGGGGTCATATGATGCGATTTTTCCTTTCTCTTTGGAGTTGGAGTGTTACAAGCTCTTGGTGCATAAAGAAGATCTGTAAAGTTGCAAAGACTAAAGTCTCAAAACCAAAGAGATATTCTTTATCAAAGTTAAGACTCTGCCACACCCATGCTCACAAATGTGTTTATTTGAATACAACATTTTCAGAATGTTTCTTTTATTAATTTTTTTTTAATTCTAAAGATTTCAGTTTATTTCCAGGTTTGAATTTGATTTTAGTCCCACAATTTGGGGTCTCACTCACTTTTTTTTTTATTTAGATCAAACTGATTCAAGTCAGCAGATAAAAAAACTAAAACCAATATGCTGATCTGAACTTTTTAAAATCTCAAACGAACCAAATACTCATGAATCTGTACATGTTGGTAATTTATTTTTGTGAGTTTTTCTCCTCTGGAATATCAGCTCCATTAGCGTCTGTGACTCTCTGATGGTTGTTTCCTGATGGAAGCGTTTCTTTCTTCCTCTGGTTTCAAGCGTGCTGATTATGTGTGCTTGCGCTCGAGGTGGACAGTCTAATTACAGCCTCTTCACTGAGGAAAATGTCAGTGAGATTTATGAAATGTAAAGGCTGTTTCAGGAGCACATCATCTTGCCCTTTTTGTTTTTGTCCTCAAATTCAATTACAGCTCCTTTTGTCGCAGCCCTTCTTTATTAAGTTGTTATTCAGTTCTCTCGGGGGGACTGAAGCGGTCTAGACCAGAAACCACTACACTGACCTTCTAGTGAGAAGAATTTGATTCTTTTTCTCCTTCAGTTGTCATTCTAAAGATCAGCAACGATTATATTTTACACTCAGTCTTGGGTTCACATCTTTTTAAATCTTAGGTTAGATTCAGTTTTAACCCTTGGTGGATTCTACCTACAAAAGTCCATACATAGGGTCCAATGTACTATGTTAATATAAAGGATTTTTCCCAGTTGTTTTACTTGTATGTTGCTATGTTTTAAGGTTTAAACGTGTAAATTTAAAATAAAAGGTACTTGTAATTTCCTGCCAGGACATTGTCAATTTTTCTGCTGTTTTTTTTCCTTACACTGTAAAAAAGATTGTTCAAAGCAGGATGAATAAAGTTAATTAAAACAAAAACCATTTAAAAAAAGAAAAGAAAAAAATATATTTTTGTCACTTGAAATGAAATAATTGTTAACTGAAATAAAATATAAAAAAAAAAATTTAACTTCTTGTATTTCAGCTAGTTGCCAAGGCAGCATTTCTCATTTTCATTTAGTTTAGCATTATGTAAAATAACTAAAACTGAAATAAAAATGTACAAAAATACAGACATATTTAAAACAAAATAATAATAATAATAATAATATAACAAAAACACAACAAAATTACTAAAACATTAACTAAAATTAACATAAGAGCAGAAAATATAAATAAAATATAATAAAATATAATTCTAAATATTAAAAAAGTATAATAGTATCTCAAAGTTATTAATTCACTGTTTTGAAGATGTAAATAAAATAAAAGCGTTTTACACGAAAATATTATTTCAGTCTTTTTACTTTGTTTGAATGAAAGAAATTCAATGTTTAAAAGTTTCAAACGTTTAATTCAATGTTTAATTCACGTTTCATTGCTGCTTGACGTTTCTTTGTGAAATGTAGCCTATACTAGCAATTTCTGAGTGAAAATGTTTTCAGTGTATGAAAATAAAATATAAAATAAAAATGTAAAAATTAAGTAAAAGTACTTTAAAAACATTACAAAACCTAGTATTTGTACTTTTTCTGTCAGGAGAAAATGAGTGAGAAAATTAGGATTTAAGTATTAAAAACATTTTTTCACTTACAGCATGAATTTTTTTTTTTCAATTAAATTAAAGTCCAATGTTGTTTTGGGCCTCACTGACTTTGAGGACAAAAACAGTTTTCAAAATATCTTCCAGGGTTGGAATGACATGATAGTGAGTAATTGATCACAGAATGATCATTTTTGGGTGAACTGTCCCTTTTAATGATACTAAAATGACTCAAAAGCTCCACACTGGGGCTTCAGATACATGCATGTTGAATGTACTGTAGGCCCTCACAATGAAATCAGAAGCCACAGCACATCTCTGAAATCTGATCTGAAGAGGCTGTTGTCTGTAGAGATGAGCTAAGCTCAGAATGTCGCGCAACCGCGCTAACTGCTTCAGAGCCGGTGTGAAAAGCCATTCATCACCCAATCCACAGACTGAAGGAATCACTGAAGCCTTTCCTTCTCCTCAGACTCTGGGTTCTTCATGGGAAGCCTGTGTTTAGGTTCAGCCCAAAGTAAACAGGGCCTGTGCACACATACAGACTGACTTCTCTTCTTCTCATCGCTGAATATTCTTCAGGCATCTGAAGCGGTTGGCGTGTCCAAAAAAGACTTTGTTTCGACGCTAAAAATAGGAGTATTTAGCAGAAACTCTATGTGAATGTGTGTGAAACGGAGAAAGCGAGAGTGTTGCCAGCGTTTCAGGGAAACACATGTCAGTTGACTATATAAGCCCATCTGTTTGAAAACAGCTCTTATGTCGAGCAGCGGACACGAGAATATGAATATTTCATCTCTCCCGAAAGAAGAGGAAAACAAAGAAAGGCTGTCTTCAAAGGGACGATGTCTGACCGCGTCTCTGGCCAGATTCACAAAACCCGTCTGCATGCTCTGCTTGTATATGAAATAATCCTCCATTTTCTAAGCATATTAAATGATTATATGTCATGTAGATACAGTAAGAGGCCTGTTAAAGCTGTCACACAAATCTTCTACATGCCTTCTGTCTCGGATTGATAGTTTAGAGTTTTTTTTTATCAAGTAAAAGCTCTTTTAGTGTAATTGTACAAACGTCCAGCTTCAGCTGGTGCTTCACGTGTCTTTCTGCTGACAAATCTTTACTGATTTTTGTCATGTAAACATCAGAATAACTCTAGTAATATTTTCAGATGAAGACTTACTGGACTGAAGCAGCTCAGCTTTACTTGATTCTCTGTGAATCATTTTTTAGTAAAATCAGTGCGTCTCAAATCTGATCCTCAGGATCTTTTGAGGAGCGTTTGTTTCCAGAAGCTTTACTTTCACTGTTCCTCAGCGGAGGAATGATCTTCACAAGCCTCCAGAACATCTCACATCTTCTGAGGAGCCTTTATTTCTTCAGCTCTCAATCAGCATTGCATTGCATTATATGTTTGGATCATTTCAATCTCATCTTACTAAAGACATTTTACTGGAGATATAGAGTGATGACTGATATTTATATCATTTTATGTAAGTATCTGCTGTACTGTTATAAAGATCTCATTGATTTACATTACAAGCATCAGAATTTCATCATATAAAGATCAGCATCTGCTCTGAATGGCATATGTTTTGCTCAGTTTGAGTCTCTGAATAAAACTAAGCTGCTTTTTCCTTCATAGTCTCACTATATCAGACTGTATGAGACATAAAAGCTGACGTGTGTGTGTATATATATATATACATATACAGGTATAAATGTATATACAGTATGTATATATATATATATGTGTGTGTGTGTGTATGTATGTATGTATGTATATGCATCTATGTCAGGCTTTACAGGGTTCAAATCAGTTACAGCAGTGTTGGATAGTTTGTTAGATTTTCTTTTATTTATGGCAAAGTAATAATAACACAAAGTGCAGTGATATGAATTGCTTAAAACAATGTACATTAAGTGAGGGGGAAAGCAGAAATATGTCCTCTGTGAATGACAAATTAAAATTCTGCTATATTCTGCAACAGTAATCGTCTCTAAAGCCCAGGAACCGAAAGCAAGGGTCAAAATAAAGCATGCATGAGTAATTCCCTATAATCACATTCTCAAATTTCCTTCATCCTCCAGACATTGACATGCTCTGCTTGGCAAATGATCTTTTTGGAGCTTTTGGGAGCTGTTTATAGCCATGTGCAAATAAAGATGGATTCATCAAGTGTTTTAGACTGGGGCTTTTACAACTTTTTATGCCACGGACCCCCAAATATGATGATGCCCTTGCATGGGACCTCTCACTATAACTCAAAGGCAGTTATACATTTATAATTTATAACCATTTATACTAAGAAAAATTATCTGGATGAATAGATAGATAGATGGATGGATGGATGGATAGATGTAACTTGTTAAATGCCAAATTAAATAATGTTTTTTTTCTGAAACTAAGTTATAAAAACTATGTTGCAAGAATGAAGAGATGAACACAAAACTATATGCAGATTTGATTTTTACTAAATATTTCTTTCAATAGAATAAATCTTGCATTTCAACAGAAATATCACAATTATTCTCATTCTTTATACAGTAGGTAGTATTTGCAATTAAACTATTCACATTTTTATACATTTAAAAAAATAGAAAAATAAAAATATTGAATAAAAGTGAAAATACTTGACAGTATTTATTAAAGTATTTAAAATATTTATATTTTATGCATGTTAAAAATAAAGCATCAAATAAAAAATATTTGTATTTAATATTTAAAATGCTAATTAAATGAATTATTTTAAATATTTATGAACATTTATTTTTTTGTTTGATTTGTATTTTTCTTAGAAATGAAAAAAAAAATGTATTAAATAAAATATTTATTTATGTGTTTGTTTGTTTTAATCTGACCCCTAGCTGCCCATGGACCCCAGTGTGAAGCCCTCTGCTTTAGGTGAACCAGTGTGAGAGAAACTCATATATGTGTCTGTGTGAGCGTGACAGTCACAGCAAGCTTTTCAGCTCACATATAACTTGATTTATCATTTTCTTCTTTGTGCTGGTCGCTGCACACACAGAGTCACGATTTCCCAGACAAACAGTCCAAAAACAGCCGACGTTGCAGTATTTGCATTGTGCGTGTGCATGCGTGCACATTTTCCCCTTCGGGACGCCGTGCTTCTCGTTTCCAGATTCTCTTTTTGCTTCGCCCTATTTCAGAGTCCGCTAATTAATCATGCATTATTGAGAGCCGGTGCTGGAGGAGGTTCTAGCCTCGCTGCAGTACAAACACACGCATGCACGGGCTGTAAGGACACCCAGGGTCACGTACGCTCGTGCGTATACGTTTACAAATCTCATCGTGTTCATCTAAATGAGATGGCATCTGCAATCTGGCCACGGCCGTCCGTTGTGTTATGATGCAAATGACCTCGGTCTGAGTGTAGACACAACATTGCAGCGGTTATTATCTTGTAGAAATGTGAGCCGCGCTCAGAGCGACCACGCTGTTTCTTGTGCAGCGTTGGTGCGGATCCAGGGCTAACCCTGCTCTCCGCAGGCACAGATGACCGTTCCGGGGGAGGAAAAGCAAAGCCCCCGCTCAGAGCAGCTTGGCATCGCGGCGGGTCACCTGCGCTTCTCCGTGAACTCTCCGTCTGCTGCTGCGCTGCTCACAGACGCGTGCTGGACGCGGAATAACAGCGCTTCATGCCACTGCCTTACTGGACATAAACACGACAGTGTTCTTACTTAATGTCACGCATGTTTATACAGGCAACATCCTAGATTAAACAGAACCATCATAAGTTTTTTTTTTTTTTTAAACGCTTCTTCTGCTCTCCAAGGCTGCATGTAGTTGGCAGAAAACATAGTAAAAACATTATTACAATTTAAAATAACTGTTTTCTATGTGAATATCTCTTAAAATGTAATTTATTGCTGCGATCAAAGCTGTATTTTCAGCATCATTACTCCAGTCTTCAGTGTCACATGATCTTCAGAAATCATTCTAATATGCTGATTTGCTGCTCAAGAAACATTTCTGATTATTATCAATGTTGAAAACAGTTGTGCTGCCCAATATTTTTGTGGAAACCATACATTTTATTTTTCAGGATTCTTTGATCAATAGAAAGTTCAAAAGAACAGCATTTATTTGAAACGGAATTCTTTCACAGGCAACATCCTAGATTAAACAGAACCTCATAAGTTATATTTTTTTTTAAAACGCTTCTTCTGCTCTCCAAGGCTGCATGTAGTTGGCAGAAAACATAGTAAAAACATTATTACAATTTAAAATAACTGTTTTCTATGTGAATATCTCTTAAAATGTAATTTATTGCTGCGATCAAAGCTGTATTTTCAGCATCATTACTCCAGTCTTCAGTGTCACATGATCTTCAGAAATCATTCTAATATGCTGATTTGCTGCTCAAGAAACATTTCTGATTATTATCAATGTTGAAAACAGTTGTGCTGCCCAATATTTTTGTGGAAACCATACATTTTATTTTTCAGGATTCTTTGATCAATAGAAAGTTCAAAAGAACAGCATTTGTTTGAAATAGAAATCTTTTGCAACATTATAAATTTGCTAATTTGCTATTTTGTATTTCTTTTCCTTGACAGATACATGTAAAGCTTTCTTGGAATTTGGCCAAAAAAGCTCTCTTAGAAGGCGGCATAATTAAGTTCTTCATGTTTGTTAGTGTGATTATAAGTCCATCATGCAGAAATGCTGAAGGTGTTTTGAATCTTTGTACCATCATTTGTTCTTTAGACGGCTGCTAAGATGCAGGAGGAATGAGATCTCGCTCCCTCCTTTCAATGCTCCCCGAGGTTCACTTCTCAATATCTCATGTCGAGCAGGAGCTCTCGACGTTACCAGACATTCAGAGGACTCTTTGAAAGGCTGTTTTGTTTGCTGTGGAAATTTGGTGAGATGAGCCATACAAATGAACTCGATGAATATGGAAATAGCCAGAGAGAGTCAGTGATGACTAACAACGAAGGTGAAAAGTTCACAGCTGACAAGTCTTGCCCCCAGTTGTATTTTCTGGTGAGCTTGAATTCAGATTTGCAAATTTCGCAGATTTCTCAATATATGAAAATGAATGAGCAATCAGATTCTGGCACAAATGATGACAGAATTTAAATTTTTGGGTGAACTATCCCTTTACATTTCCATCTGTATTTCATACAAAGCAACTGTATTACTTCAGCAGACATTTAATATAGCATTCGATTCCTACGACTCAGGATCAACAGAAAAACGTGCCTCTATTTTTTTGCAAGCCTCAGAAAACGTACTTTTACATTCAATTCACTGCAGTTTCCAGCTGAAGTGAACACTAGTGGCAGTAAAACACCAGCAACCTTATTTCTTTTCAAACAGATTATGAGTACAGGGACAGATTATTGATTAATTTCAGGTGGTTTCTTGCACAATATTATGTTATGATCTCTAAACACTTTTATCATAGTGCATAATTTGAAAACTAACACATTTTGATGTTTGCACCTCATAACCAGCTCCATATTTTGAGCTTTTCTGGCGTAGTAAACTTGCTCGGTAGCGCACCCGGTACAGCATTGCACTTGTGATGAGAAGCGCTCCTGTGAAACACGAGTCACGATAAAAGAGCTCAAAGACTTGTAGAAGCAATATAAAATGACATGGTTGCTTCAGTAAATATGTTTTTTAGCTCATTATAACACTATCATTTACCTTTAGGGTCAGATTTAGTTACATTATTTTTGAATGCAATACAGCATTAACCTTTTAGTGCATTTACTGTAACTGTCGTGATACGAACAACAACCAGTGCTGCCGGATTCACGTTCATCAGTTTCAAATCAAATGGAGCCCGCTTTTAGTGCCACTCAATGGACATTTCACTAAAATTGTTGCAAAACGGGCAAGAAGCAAGCCTGAGGTGCATTCATATAGACTGCTTCTCACAAACCTCAGTAATGTTTCTTAAAATTTGTATAAATGTTAGGACAAAATGTTCTTAAAGCAATGTTTATGGAACGTTCCTATAACTTTATACTTTATACACTTTATACTTTTTACTTTAATATTTGATATATGCTTTCATAACGTTGAGAAATGTTATTTGTACTTGATAAACGTTTATGAAACGATTGTGTAACCTTTAAACGTTATATTTACGACAAGAAAATTTTAGGTAAAAATAAAGTTAGCAGAACATTGTAAAAAATATTTTTGTAACCTTTAAATAAAATTCTAATCCTCACAAGAAAACTGGACATTTCAGCATTTTAGAAACATTTCAAAACATTGTTCCCACAACATTTTTATAACCTAAATTTGTTACCTGGGTTAATGGTGTTTTTGTGAGGTTGACAATCCCAGTCCCCATTCACTTTCATTATATTCTCCAAAAAGCTCCAAAGTGTTTAACTGAATAAAAGTGTTTGGAATGACACGAGGGTGAAAATGAAAGAGAAGAGTAAACGTTGACAGGATTTTCATTTTTGGCTGAACTGTTCCTTTAACAATCACTTTTCTTTTGCCATGATCTCAGCGGGTCAAGACTCTCATTGGGCTCGCAGTCATATGAGAACCGATGCTATCGCTGCTGGTCACCAAAACAGGAAACGGTTAAACTGGAGTGTGTCCATTAGGAGGAGAGTGTGTGTGTGTGTGTGTGGACAGACATGAGGAAAATAGCACCTCTCACATGACCGACCAACACACAAGACCCAATAAACACTCTCGACACGACCTCAACATTTGATCCATTTCACGCGAGAGCCAAGGTTGTTTACTGCTTAATTCACGGCGCTGGGCTGGTGTTTGCACGGCCCGTGAGCTCAGGGCTGGGGAGGATAACAGATGAGGCAGCCCTGTGTGTTTGGGAGGTGGGGGTTGGTGCGTCTCACCCCGCAGCACAAACAAGCTCTTTTTATAGCCGAACAGCCAGCTGAAGACTTCGGATCAGCAGAATGCAATTTAGAGCCGGTCATTGCTTAAGTTACAAGACCTCTCGAGGATGTGACCAACTGCATGTAGATTCACTAGCAGTCCTTTGTTGCTGAACATGTTTGACCTGGAGTGGAATAAAATCACTCCAAATAATTTGAATTGCCTTGTTTTAAAAGACAAATATCTGAATGTTGTTAGATAAAGACATAAGCAAAATGACTTTTTGTTTTCTGAAAAAAAAAAAAAGTATCAAAATGAGGTTACTTTAAAGGGGTCATATGATGCGATTTCAATTGTTCCTTTCTCTTTGGAGTGTTACAAGCTCTTGGTGCATAAAGAAGCTCTGTAAAGTTGCAAAGACTAAAGTCTCAAATCCAAAGAGATATTCTTTATAAAAGTTAAGAGTCAGCCACGCCTACCTAAAACGGCTCGTTCTAACACGCCCCCACATGTCTACGTCACTATGTGGGAAGATTTGCATAACGCCGCCCAAATGTTCACGCAAAGAAAGAAGGCGTAACTTTTATTCTCGCTGTAGTATTGTTGCTGCCGCCGCCGCCATGTCGTGAAGACGCTGTGTTTCATTGTTTCATTCACGGTGATCGGCTTTCACCGTGGACGAAGCGGAGTCCAGCCCGGGGTCGTCACATGTGGTTGCCACAAGCCTCCTTCGTAAATCGCCGGCCACGCCGTTCTCAAGCCCGCGCCTCTGCTCACTCTAACC
>NW_015626872.1:1174134-1178203 GCF_001515625.1 Sinocyclocheilus rhinocerous
GACGCGTTTCAGAAAGGCGGGGCATAGAGGAGAAACAATAATGTACAGTATGTGGAAAATAATGTTTTTTTAACCTTAAACCGCATAAACACATTTCATTACACCAAATACACAAAATAATGTTCTTTTTAGCAACATCATATGACCCCTTTAAGCTTAAAACGAGAACAAATATCTGCCAATGGGTTCAGAAAAATCAACTGGGAAATGATTTTTCTGACTCTATAGGGTATCAAGATACATTAACTTGAGAAGCAAAATGACTTAGGATATTAAATCTTACATTCCAAAACAAATTAAGAATATAAATATCTGCAAATGAAGGGGGGAAAAAAACTTTTCTTCCTTTGAATTAAGTTTATTTTTCTACTGCATGAAATGGCATGAAACTCTAGATTCTTTATATATATATATATATATATATATATATACATGACTTAATATTAAATGATTTTGCATCTCAAGTTAATGTATCTTAATTTATGAACAAAACAAGAACAAAAACCGAAAAACAAGATAAAAATACTAAATACACAGAAAAAAGTGATTTTTCTTCTTAATATTTTTGTTGTTTCCATAATAAATATCTAAACATTCATAAATCAAAATACAAGCAAAATGACATAATATTAAATCTTGTTTTCTGAAAAATGCATTAAAATGAAGTGAATTTAAAACTGTAAATGTATCTGCCAGGGGGGTCAGAAAATTATTTTCTGAAAAACATATCAAAATTAAAGCAAAATAAAAAAAATACAGATAAATACTGCCAATGGGGTTAGAAAAATAAACTCGTTTTCCATTGAATTAAGTTTATTGTTCTGACCCCATGGCTAGATATATTTCTTGTTTTAAACTTAAACTCACTTCATTTTGATACATTTTTCAGAAAATAAGACTTTAAATCTTATGTAATTTTGCTTCTCAAGTAAATAAAACTTGATTTAAGAATGTTTAGATATTTTTTTACTGGAAAACAAGACAAAAATACAGTTGAGCTCAGATTTTGATTTGCATAATAAACGGCGCATTTGCAAACAGATTGTGATTTGCACAAGGCTTTTTTCTGTCCATTTATGCTCTGATTCAGTCTGTTTCAGCAAATGCGTCGCTCTTCAGTGTCAGCGTGTTTGAATTTCAAATTAGTGCACCGATGGAAAATATCCTCGGGCTAAACTGTTAAATATTTGAGCCTAGCAATTAGAGTGTTATTTATTGCATGCAAGATAATTGAAATTGATTCATCACACTGGTTCAAAACCTCGCCTGTCCGCTCGCAGGAATTATTGTTTTTGAAAGCAATATAATCTCCAAGAGAGTAACAATATGAGCAATATCAATATGGCTCAGAGGAACAGCAACAAGGAAAAATCAATGGCGATGAGGTAATGCATGAATGCAGAGGTCTGACCCGAAGACCTTCATTTGCGCATGTGTCAGATTTTTGTGCTCTTCCTTTGAAAAAAGTGTCATGATAGTGAGAATATTGAGATATATTTTGGGTATCAGTTCAATCCCACAAATGAGGCTGAACAGAGAGCAGACGCATTTCTCTGCTTCTGCACATCTTCTCAACAAGAGATCTCAGCAAGGTCTCAAACTGTGCTCCGATTTGCAAATTCATAAAATGTAATTAAAAATATTATTATAATATACACGTATAAAGTGCTTTTGTGGTTTGAAAGACACAAAAATGATACAAAAATGATATTATTACTCAGTATTTTTGTTTTGTTTTCCGTCTGTCACTGTTTTCATCATCTGTAATATTAGAGGAACAAAATGCTTTTAAAGTTAATGCCATCTGAATTTGGCTTTAACTTCTGCTGGAACGATCCTGTTTAAAAGGTGTGTGAACGTGTGTGGGAAAGAGCGAGAGCTTATGCAACCGGACCCGAGGGAAGAATTACGGGTTACGCTGCATTTTCATAGAAGTGTTTGGAAAGAGAGATGGATTTTATTGTCACGACACAGTGTGCATGACCTCTGTGAAGCTGCAGGTAAAGGTGAGTGTTTCTGATGCATGACGGCTAGAAGCGTGTTCTGAGTCACAGGAGCATTGATTTGTCACAAGCAGAAGCATGTTTAACACGAGGCTTGTTCTCCCTAAAGTCCTGAGCTCAATCATTTCACAGACTGCCATTAATTCATTCTTGGAGCCGATACTGAATTCACAGACTGGATCTGTTTGATAGGAATTCATTAGAATTTGGAGCGCACTAAGATCTGATGCAAGTTACTGCAAGACGGAAGATGTGAGGAAAAATTAATGCATTCATTCTGGCCTGTCAGACTTCAGACGCGTACTATAGTACATCCATTATTAATGCATTTAAATGCTACTGAAAGCCTGTGTAAAATGTTCGTGTACAGTCTTAAGATGCATCGAAACTCAATTCCAGAAGTAGATTCTTCTCTGGTCTTGGTCTGAAATGATATTTCATGATAAAGCAATCAGGTTCAGAGGAGGTGGATACATTCTCAACATCTTTAAATGCAAATGTACAGCAGCCGAATGAATCACTTTAGAAAGCGTATCAGGAGATGCAGAAACAGCGACAACAGCCGTGATGCACCTCACAACGCTCAAATAAATACAAATATTAGTTGAATGAAACAGAAGTGTCCATTAGGTGCCCCAATGGTTCAGGAAACAATGTAGGAGAAAGAGTCGTGCAAAAACTGAATGTTAGCCTGGAAATATAGTAGGCTAGTATATGAAGGTTAGAAGGTATAAATGCATGTCTGAATCCAAACTTTTTGAAGCCAAAGAAATATGAAATATGAAAAGTCATACAGAAATATATCTGTATGACTTTCTTTCGTGGAATATAGATGGGTTATCAGCAATAATATTTCAATATATGTTTCACAGAATAAAGAAAGTCATACAGCTTTGAACAACATGAGGCTGATAAAAAGATGACAATTTTTGGTTGAACTAAACCTTTAAGGGTGATATTTTATAAAGGCAACATGTTTTTAAAATTAAATAGTTGTGATTTATATTTTTTTAGTTCTAAAGAAAAAGCTGAAAAACAGTTACTATTAAGTAAATGTTTTACGTTTTAAAGTACATCGGGTGTTATGGGAAGTGTTCCCAGTTCAGGCTGACCTAATTAATGCAGCCTGACAATCCTTCAACGGATTTGAATATTAGAAATGTGTTAGTATGTTATGTGTAAGCCAGGTTAAAGAGATGTTTTTTTTAAATCTAGACATAAACTGACAGAGTGTGTCTGCCTCCCGAACAGTGTTAGGTAGATTGTTCCAGAATTTGGAAGCTAATAGGGAGCCAGTGCAGTGTTGACAGAACCGGGCTATGCTCATACTTCTTGGTTCTAGTAAGAACTCTAGCTGCTGCATTTTGAACCAGCTGGAGTTTTTTTTATTTAGAGCGCAGAGCAACCACCCAATAAAGAATTACAATAATCTAACCTTGAGGTCATGAACACATGAATTACCGTTTCTAGATTTGACATTGAGAGCATAGGTTGTAATTTAGACATATTTTTGAGATGGAAATATGCACTTTTACAAATGCTAGAAACGTGGCTTTCGAAATTGACAGAGCAGCCATCAAGTATTAGACAGTGTTCTAGCTTATTACTTGTGGAGGTTTTTGGTCCTATAATTAACACTTCTGTTTTTCAGAATTTAACAGTAAGAAATTACAAGTCATGCAGTTTTTTTTTATATCAACTATACACTGAAAAAAATGATTCATTGAATTTACTAAATTTTTTAAGGTAAGTGGTTGCAATCAATTTATTTTAGCTACATTTAAATAAACAAATTTAGTTGACTAACTTTCAATATTTTTTTTATTTAAATGTAGCTAAAATAAATTGTTTGCAACCACTTACCTTAAAAAATTTAGTATCATTTTTTTTAGTGTATGCATTCTGTTAGTTTTGCAAATTGGTATGTATCGTCGGGCTGCAAAAAAATATACAGAGCTGAGTATCATCAGCATAACAGTAAAAGCTAACACCATGTTTCCTAATGATATCTCCCAAGGGTAACATGTAAAGCGTGAAGAGTAATGGCCCTAGTACTGAGCCTTGAG
>NW_015626872.1:1182575-1222354 GCF_001515625.1 Sinocyclocheilus rhinocerous
GAATTTACTAAATTTTTTAAGGTAAGTGGTTGCAATCAATTTATTTTAGCTACATTTAAATAAACAAATTTAGTTGACTAACTTTCAATATTTTTTTTATTTAAATGTAGCTAAAATAAATTGTTTGCAACCACTTACCTTAAAAAATGTAGTATCATTTTTTTTAGTGTATGCATTCTGTTAGTTTTGCAAATTGGTATGTATCGTCGGGCTGCAAAAAAATATACAGAGCTGAGTATCATCAGCATAACAGTAAAAGCTAACACCATGTTTCCTAATGATATCTCCCAAGGGTAACATGTAAAGCGTGAAAAGTAATGGTCCTAGTACTGAGCCTTGAGGTACTCCATACTGCGCTTGTGACTGGTATGATACCTCTTTGTTCACTGCCACGAACTGATGGCGGTCAGATAAGTACAAATTGAACCATGTCAAGGTTTGGTTTAACCATGGTTTAGATGATTTAACAAATTTGTACAATTCTTCCTTCCCTATAGAAGGGAATAAGTGGAAATGTTCCTCAGGGGATCTATAGTGCACTATCTGATGCGATACTGTGGCTGAAGGCTGCATGGTTACAATTTTATCTCTAATAGTATCGATCTTGGAAGTAAAGTTGTTCATAAAACCATTACTACTCTGCTGTTGGGAAATGTCTGCACCTGTTGATGTTATATTTTTGTTAATTTATCCACTATATTGAATAAATACTTGGGGTTGTGTTTGTTTTCTTCTAAAAGAGATGAAAAGTAATCAGATCTAGCAGTTTTTAAGGATTTTCTGTAGGAGAAAGTACTTTCCTGCCATGCAATACGAAATACCTCTAGTTTTGTTTTCCTCCAGCTGCGCTCCATTTTCCTCTCTTTAGGGCATGAGTGTGCTCATTATACCACGGTGTCAGACTGTTTTCCTTAATCTTCCTTAAGCATGAAGAAGCAACCATATCTAAAGTGCTAGAAAAGAGTCCATAGTTTCTGTTACATCATCGAGTTGTTCTGAGCTATTGGATATGCTGGATATGCATGAAGTCAGGAAGATTATTTACAAAGCAGTATTTTGTGGTAGAAGTGATGGTTCTACCATATTTGTAACAAGGAGTTCAATTTGCAGCTTTAGCTATATGGAGTATACAGTAGATAATGATCTGAGATATCATCACTCTGCTGCAATTCCATGTGACAGTATTAAATATATAGTATGATTTTGACAATGAGTAGGTCCTGACATGTGTTGTCTAACCCCAATAGAGTTCAGAATGTCTATGAATGCTGATCCCAATGCATCTTTTTCATTATCAACATGGATATTAAAATCACCAACAATAAGGACTTTATCTGCAGCCAGCACTAACTCAGATAGAAAATAATTTGATAAATTCTGTATGGTGCCCTGGTGGCCTGTATACAGTAGCCAGTACAAACGTCACAAGGGATTTATCATTAACACTTGTTTCTCTGGATAATGTTATATGAAGCACCATTACTTCAAATGAATTATACTTGGAATCCGACCTCTGAAAAATACTGAAGATCTCATGGCTTTTTTTTTCTTTTTAGGCTTTAAAAGCATGACTGAAACCATAATAATATTACATTTGACACGTTCAAAATTATTTTGAAGAATGTAATTAATTATGTTAAATATATTCATATTACAATATTTGTATATTCACACATTCAAATTATATATAAAAATTATATATATTTTTTATATTATAAAATAATTTGTTAGGGCTGCCAAAGCTAACATTTTATTATTTAAAAATGGTACATTTTATATTTGTCTCAGCAGCTGGAAATGAATGAAATGTCCAGTTTATATCTGAAAGTTATGAATTATACATTCATAATATAAATATAAATTTAATTAATTTTTAGATCTGCATTTTATTAACACTTTATTATTTTTCTTATTTTCTTATTTAAAAATGTTACATTTTATTTTTTTCTCAGTGCTTGGAAATAATTGTCCAATTTTCATGGGACCAAAATATTGTAAATTAATAAATTTATGTGTGGATAGGGTGCGGGATTTATTCTTTTTTATTTTATTATTTAAAAAAATTACATTTTATTTTTTTCTCATCGGATGGAAATGATTGTCCAATTTTCATCAGCTAGTTACGAAAGCTTCATTTCTCCCCCACTGGGGAAGAAATCCTGAGTTCTGAAAGTTCTGTTTTCTAATGCATGAAGCTCTTTAATCTCATAAGATCAAGGACATTTGAGTCCTCATGATATGGCCTCTTTAACAAGTTAAAAAATGTTGTTAGCACTTCTTATAAAGTGATCAAAGCAGAACTTTGGGATGACGGCATGCTACAAATACGAGCAGCCAATGAACAGATGAAAGTGCATATGAGCAGGTGGCACGATCAGTCCGTCTGAATTCAATCCATGATCACAGAAAAGCCCCTTCATCTCTCTCTTTTTCATTCTTCTCTCCATCTATGGTTTAAAACAGGCGTCTGTTTGGTTAAATGTGAAGTCATCGCTCTGTATGTTGACGTGCATCATGTTTTTAGGAGCTCAACTCCTCATCATGTTATTTGAGACGTGCTGTGTAAACCCTTGCCCACTTGTAAGACAAAACACTGCTGAATTGATCAAAGGCAGGATTTGCACATCAATATACACAATACGGGATGAATTAATGGGCCGCGAGGCTTGTTCCTCTCTCCGTATCACACATAAAAAGCCAGGCTAGTGCTGCTATTCTTGTTGCATTAGTGTGCATGGAGATCTGACAAAGATATGTGCGTCATTAGACGTGTGCGCTAGACTGCAAATAGCCATTGTGAAGAGGAAAACATGCCCTCTGTCTGGCACACATAAAACAGCTCGTGTGAGTCCATATCAATGTATTAAAATCACACATCTCTGCATACACACTTTCAAACCATTTCCTTGAGTAATTTTGACATATTTCACATGAATGAGCCTGCTAAAATGATACCAAATGCCTCATTCACACTGACAGCTGTTTTATCACTGGAGGTCAGCAGGTAATGCTACTGGTCATCGCTAGGCCACATCATTTGATTTTGACAAAAAAAAAATATATATATTTTTACAACAATTATTATTATTATGCATTTTGCCATATCAATTTTGTAAGGCACACTTATTTACAAAAAAAAGGTAAAGATTTGAAATGGAATGTTTTCTATCTTTTTATTTTATTTTATTATTTTGAAGTATCTGAAAGACACAAAATCACGAAGAAAAAAAAAACATATGGCTTCCCTTACCAAAAAGTAGTATACTTCAAGTTTATTTTAGCAAGTATACTTAAGTAAAGTTCGAGTATATTTTTAAGTATACTTTATGTAGTAAGTATACAACTATCAGTGTACTAGTAGTATACTTGTAAGTGTACTAATAGCACACTTGAATAATCTTCTTTTTCGTAAGGGTTTTTATTAATTTTAATTAAATTGTATTTTATTTTTCAAATTTTTTTTTGCCAAAAACAGTGATATACTGCATAATTGTTTAAGGAAATACAAAAATCATTTAGAACTGTAATACTGTAAAAACAAAACAAAAAATGCGATGAATAAGTCATGGTAGCACATATTTTTCCAAGAACTACATTTTTTTGAAGTCAGTTTAATGTAATTTCAGTTGCAATGACTTGAACAGCCAATTTGATTATACTTTGATTATACTTGTTTCAGCTACTCTCACTGACAGTGAATGGTTTTCAGTTGTTTGTTAATTGGCTGATAGTGTGAAATGCCCATTAAGCAGCTATTTGGCTATCAGTAAACATCATCCAATAGCCTGTGTATCCTCAATGATGTTTCAGAGGAAGATTTGATTAAGGATTTCACAGACAAAGTGTTTTATTCTCTGGAATAATATGCACAATGAATGGTTCACAGAAACAGGAGGGTACGGTAAGAAGTAGAATAAAGTAAAACTATTGTTGAAAACGTAGACTCTTAGAAACGCTACTGATTGAATTCAAGTCGAAGAGAATGTTATTTCTATCCTTCATTTACAGGCCCAGCATGTACTTTTCTGAATAACAATATGCCTCGTCCCTTATTATCTTCTCCCAGGCCATCCGCAGTGTTGAATTAAAGTGCGCTTTGAAAAAGAAACATTTGTGAAAGCTTTGAAAAGTCTAGACAATTCCCACTCTTTTTTTTCCCTGCCGCCATCAGCCATTTAAACAGAAAAGAGAAAAGCGACGCTGCTGTTGAACCACAGAGCCAACAAACCCCAACCCTTTGTCCCCTAAAGCACCTGTCTGAGTCACATGACCCTCGTCCTCTCTCACACCGGACCCTCAGTGTCCAGTTTATCATTTCAATAGCAGTGTGTGCTTTAATAATTCCTGTGACCTTTACAGTGATGGACTCCTCTAATGGTTATTCAGATAAACAGCCTCCAACAACAATGATCATTCATGAACAAATAAAATGCCCTTGTGAAATACAATCGTGCTTAATTGTTTTGAATGTACACATCATATTTTAAAAGTATATTTTTTAAAACTGTAGGGATACTTGCAGATAATATAATAATAATGAATTAAAAGGCCATTTGAGAGGCTTAACGAGAGACACTTTCTTGACTGTGAGTTTTAAGACACTTAAGTACTTTGTAATGTCAAATTGTGTCAATTTAAAGTTGTACCTTAAAGTTACCTTCAACAAGAATTTGTTTTATAAATAATATTATATATATATATATATATATACACACACACACACACACACTTTTATATCTACATTTATATCTAACTGTTTCTTAATGTACTTAAGTACGCTTTTAGAAAGCATGCATTGTAAGTACATTTAAATAACATAAAAAATTATGAATGTAGATATATAAATATCTCTGTTTTGGGGCAGAGAAATATAGATATAAAATATATAAGCATATACAATATTATATATATATTTATACTTATATATTCATTAATTTAGATCTACATTTATTTGCCTAAAACAGTGATGTACTGTATTATTTTAAGGTAGAGAAAATTAATTTAGAACTTAAGTTTCTTATAACGCAAAATGTACAAAGCATACATTATAATAATGTCAAATTAAAAGTTTTACCTAAAAATGCATTTTAAATCATTATATTTAGTATGTTTAGTTGTGCATTAAAGAAGTGCACTTATTTTTATATGTTGTCTAACATACTGAACCACATGTAAAGAACTAGATTATAATTTGTAACTGTAGTTTGTTATTCAATATTACATCAATAGAAATGACATGAAAGTATATTTTAGTTGACCATAAATGCTTGTCAATGCATTATGCAATTACATATAAAGATGTACTTAAGTGGGAAAAGCACTCTAATTTTATGTACATTTTAGCACATTTTCATTTAATTGCGAATGCAATTAAGTGTTAGAAAATATTCAGTTTACACTTAAGTATATTCTTTTAAAAGTACATTATTTCCTTAAATATATGCTAAAGTGTTTGTGATGTTGTATATGGAGGAGGTAGCGAGTGCAACAGGTGGGTTGACATATGCATGCTATATCTGCGTCAAACATGCACATAAGTGATTGGCTAATGATAAGGGCATTTACTGGCTCCGCACTTCACCGTACAGAAGGAAGCGTTTGTCCAGGCCGGAGCGCTGGCACCTGCTGCTTGTGTTGTGTTCTGGTTGAGGCCTGCACCGTCAGCTGTTCACAGCAGCTGAGCCATCAGCAAGTGCTGGAGTCTGTCAGATACCAGATACCAGAATGACAGGACACATTCAAACCGTCCCGCTATTGAGCCCAGAACACAGATCCGCTTTCAGCCGTTCTCTCATATGTCCGAAACGCAATTAGCTCTGCTGTAAGACTCTTTGTTAAGCGCCTCAGGTTAACACGCAAACCCCGAAGCGCTGGTTATGGCCGCAAATCATGCACAGATTTGTTAAGAATAAACGGCAATATGCTGATTTGCACATCACAAATTGCCGTTTTCTGTGATGTTTTCTCCCAAGAAATGGGTAAACAGAGCTTTAGATGAGCAGCCCAAAGTTAATTCGTCTCTCTTCTCATGCCGGCGCGTTGAGCCAAGTCACACATTTTCAAATCCACAGTTAATTTGTTGAATAGCAGACTGCGATGAATCTGCCTGTTGACACAAAACACACACGCCAAGCTGGACGGGAAACCAGACATGTGTGTTTTCTAGACATCTGGTGAACTGGAGAGGCAACTGTCACGGGCAGGTTTGCGCTTCATGGGAGCGTATTTTTCTCTTTTGCATTTTCCTCCTCTAGGCAAAGGGTTGGCCTTGTGCCATACACTTTCACAAAGCGATCACTAGTAGGATTTTCTTAAGCCAATTGGTGAATCAAACCATGGGAGGCTGAAAAGGGAAATGAAAAGCTCAAACAGCTGCTTAAGTCATCAGTGTTCCTCTGTAGGTTTAGCTGAGTCACCGTCGGCATCAGAACAGCAAACATGCTCTCAGTAATTATTGACATAGAGTTTCAGTACACTGTAGACATCATGATTATTTATTGTTTCTCAGCCAGCATCCAATGCTCTGAAATGTAGCCTCAAGGTTATAGGCAAGCAAGCACCCATTGCTGGTTGGTGAAATGTTCATGATACATCTTACATAAGAAAGCAGAAATACGCCGGGCATTTCAACAACAGCAGGTGCAAACTGACACTGTACAAACTGGCTCACAAAGGTCAGTCAAACGGTCAGACTGAGCCAAGGATTTGTCCTCAAACCACTCCATTAATACCAAATGAGCCTTATTAGGGATGTTAGATGCAGACCACATACCTATACATGCAATTCACTGCAGTTTCCAGCTGAAATGAACACTAGTGGCAGTAAAACACCAACAACTTTTATTAATTTTCACACTTTTATTATAGTCCATGATTTGTAAACTAACACAGTTTGATGTTTGCATCACATCACCAGCTCCGTATGCTTGTCTTTTCTGATGTAGTAAACTTGCTCAGTAGCACACCCGGTACAGCATTGCACTTGTGATGTGAAGCGCTCGGGTACGAGTCCGTCAAACACGAGTCACGATAAAAGAGCTCAAAGACTTGTAGAGGCAAGATAAAATGACATAGTTGCTTCAACAAATGTGTTTTTATCTCATGTTTGCTTTTGTTAACACCATCAGTTAGCTTTAGGGTCGGGTTTAGTTACGTTATTTTCAACCATGATTCAACATTAGCCTTTTAGTGCCAATCATCAGACATCACAATCCCCCCCATATGGTTATGTGATGCAAACATCAAAATGGTTTATCATGATATATTGTTGTTTATGAACGTTCTGTGAGTTATTAAAAAAAATATCTAAGACAATATTATGAATATTGCTGAACAGAATGACACAGTTAGAGAAATATGCAACGCTGGAGTGATAAAATATTCTCTTGGAGTTCTCTGAATCTAGGACAGTTGTCCATCTTATTACCCAGAAAAGTATGAGCTCTAAAAAAAAAAAACATTGACCAATGACATACTGATTGTTAGTACAGTCGAGTCTCATGTACATAAACGTCTAGACTGCTAATGCCTTCTGGGAGACTTTTTTCACAGCCTTGAATGTGTAATGTAAAATTCTGCTCAGATAGATTAAAAGGAATTATGATGAATTCCAAATCACTTCGTTATACATGTTCAGCAATATAAGCAAAGGTTTGTACTGGTGTTTTTTCCCCCACTGCATTCCTATTCCATGTGAGTAGGCTTTTATGCACAATCTCTTTTGTACTGTGCTAAAGATCATACCAGCAGTTAGTTCCTGAGCTGCAAAAATGAATATCGAGAGCAATCACAGGCCAAACGTTCATCAGAAGATTTATGAACTTAAGAACCAAAGTCATGTCCTTGTTAGTTTTTGGGATTGCACTAAAACTGGTTGATATCCAGTCATTAGCACTAAGAGTGAGAAGAGGGCCCACTGTTTGGATCCAGCAGCCTCCTTATGCTTCCAGACAGATGGGAGATATTGAACAATGATAGCTGATAGCGATCACAGCGAAGCGTCACACTGGAAAACAATTAGCACTTCTCATGTGGATCTTGATGTTCACCATCTGGATAAACACGCTGACCTGTGAGACTCTGTCTGCAAAACTCCTGCAGCTGCAATCAAAAACTGCGTACTGTATCCAAATGCATAACTGCTGAACTTCTGTAAATACTCTTGTACTGTTAAAATTAAATGTATGTATTAGTCACAAAACACATTGCTCGGAAAATGTCAAGGTTGATTGTCAATGAGCAACAACAAAAATTTCATAGAAAACTAGCATATGACATGAGAAGACTGGAGAACAATCTGCATAGCAACACCCTAGCAACCATCCAGAACACCCTAATAACTGCATAATAACAACATCCTAGGAATCACAGAAACACTCTGGAAACCTCTCAGAACACCTTAGTAACTGCATAGCAACACCCTAGAAACCATTCAGAACACCCTAACAACAACCCAGACACCCTAGCAACTGCATGGAAACACCATAGCAACCGACCAGAATACTTTACCAATCATCTAAAACACCCTAGCAACACCCTAGCAACCATCCAGAAAACACTAGCAACTGCAGAGCAACACCTTGGTAACCATTCAGAACACCCTAACTGCATAACAACATCATCCTAGGAATCACATAGGAACACCCTAGAAACCACCCAGAACACCTTAGTAACTGCATAGCAACACCCAAGAAACCATTCAGAACACCCTAGCAACAACTCATATACCCTAGCAACTGCATGGCAAGTGCAAAACCATAGCAACCGACCAGAATACTTTACCAACCGCAGAGCAATGCCCTAGCAATAACCCAAAACACCTTAGCAACTGCATAACAACACCCTAGCATCCACCGAGAATACACTAGCAACTGCAGAGCAACACATTGGTAACCATTCAGAACACCTAGCAGCAATTCAGACACCATGGCAACCACATTCCAAAGACATAATAACTGCATAGCAACACCCTAGCAACCATCCAGAACACCATAGCAATCACCTAAAACATCCTAGCAACTGCATAACAATAAAATCCTAGGAATCACACAGAAACACCCTAGAAACCATTAAGAAAACCCTAGCAACAGCCCAAACACCCTACCCTACCGCATAGCAATGCACTAGCAATCACCCAAAACACCATAGCAACTGCAAAACAACAACACCCTAGCAGCCATCTAGAATATGCTAGCAATTGCAGAGCAACACCTTGGCAACCATTCAGAAGACCCTAGCAACCACCTAGCAATAACTCAGACAACATAGCAACCATATACCAAAGCCCTAGCAACTGCATAGCAACACCCTAGTAGCCATCCAGAATACCCTAGCAACTGCATAACAACATCATCCTAGGAATCACATAGAAACACCATAGAAACCACCCAGAACACCTTAGTAACTGCATAGCAACACTCTAGAAACCATTCAGCCACTCTACCAACAACCCAGACACCCTAGCAACCACATGGCAACACCAGATTACTTTACCAACCATATAGCAACACCCTAGTAATCACCCAAAACACCCTAGCAACAGCAACAACAAAAAAAACACCCTAGCAACCACCCAGAACATCCTAGGAATTGCCTAGAAACACCCTGGAAACCACCCAGAACAGTAGCATAACAACACCTCAGCAACTACCCAGAATACCCTAGTAACCGCCTATCAACAACCCAGACGCCCTATCATTGCCTTATCAAAGGCTCAGAATGCTCTAGCAGCTGCATAGCAATCTATTGGTCTGTTTGTCTGTCAGAGAGGCAGCATAGCCTTAAAACCTTCAAACGTCAAGCTTGTAAAACTACATTAAACTTTCAGACTAGGTTTTCTCAATTCAGCATCTAAGTGAGTCCACAAACATCACTATCTACAGTAGTTTAAGACGTCTCTATCTTCCAGGACTTTCTCAGGCGTCTCTTCCTTTCTTGGAAGGTAAAGTCTTCCTGAGGATCAATGAGAGATGCAAGCCAATCTTAGCCGAGTGCTAATCGTGCAACTTTCTAAGAGGTTCTTTGGCCTGGACACCATGTGCGGCTGACCTCAATCCCTCTGCTCTGGGCCTATGGGTCAGTGGCTTTGAGCAGGACACTTCTATTCTTAGCATTAGCACTCAGAGACAAGCGCTAAGTACAGGAGCTTGTTCTCTGAACCATTATGACTGTCCGAACTCTCCCATTGTTCAGCAAGCAGGAGGTGCCACGCCAAAAACACACACTATTGCTCACAAAGTTTAGTTCAGTATGGAAGCCCATTTCCACATTGAGAAAAAAAAAATTTAAAAAGATAATTGCGACTTTTTATCTCATAATTGTGAAATATAAACTCGCAATTGTGAAAAGAAAAAAAAAGATTTGCAAGATATAAGTCTATAATATTAAGATATATCGGAGATGTGATTTTTTTATCGACTTTATATCACAAATCGCAATTGTAAATTTATATCACGCAATTATGACTATAACTCACAATAGCGACTTTATATCATTCAATTATTACTTTAAAACACGCAGCTGACTTTATATCACACAATTATGACTATAACGTGATTGCGATTATATCACGCAATTATGAATAAAACTCGCAATTGTGACTTTATATCACACAATTATGACTTTTTGACTCGCAAATTGCGAGTTTATGTCACAATTATAACTTTATAACTCACAATTGCGAGTTTATATCATGCAATTACGACTATAAATTGCAATTGCGACTTTTTATCACACAATTATTACTTTATAACTCACAATTGCGAGTTTATAGCATGCAATTACGACTATAAATTGCAATTGCGACTTTTTATCACACAATTATTACTTTATAACTCACAATTGCGAGTTTATAGCATGCAATTACGACTATAAATTGCAATTGCGACTTTTTATCACACAATTATTACTTTATAACTCACAATTGCGAGTTTATAGCATGCAATTACGACTATAAATTGCAATTGCGACTTTTTATCACACAATTACTTTATAACTTGCAATTGCTACTTTATGTCAGAATTGAGATAAAAAGTCGCAATTACTTTTTTCTTTTTTTCCGTGGCAGAAACAAGCTCCTATAGTTTAGTGCTACATGATGATACAAAAATGATTCCTTTCACCATAAGACAAGGTTAGAGTCATTCCATCTCCACGCTTTATTACTCTGAAGGCGTGTTTCAAGCGGTTCCTCCCGCTCATGAAAGTTTGATCAGATGGCAGCTGTACTCTGCATGCCTGAGGTGGCACAAGTCCTTGGACGGGTGTCTGATCCACAGGACACTATTGTTCAGGAGCCAAGGAGGCTTCTCTCATAGACAGGTGTGGAGCAAGTGTGAGGATGGCAGGAGCACCTTTTCATTGAATTATTACATTATATATTATATTTTAGTGTAGAAGTCAATCACATTGGAATGTTTGTAAATTGTTAAATTATGAATCAAAATAATGTATTATATAATGATATATGAAATTTTTAAATAAATGTAAAAATTATTATGAAATATATCATACATTTCTATATTTTATATTATTATTGTGTAGAAAGCAATCACATTCAAAACTGAATTTTCTTCTAATATAAATTTAAATTATTATAAAAGTATTATATTATAGTATATTATATTATATTATTGTGTAGAAGTCAATCATATTGGAACTGTAACTGTATTTTTAAAAAATATAAATGTACAATTATTCTAAAATACATAATATTTAATTAATGTATCATTGTATTATATAACATTATATTATATTATATTATATTGGGACTGGACATTGACAAATATATATATATATATATACATATACACATATATATACATATATACATATATATATACATATATACATATACACATATATATACATATACATATATATATATACATACATATACATATATATATATACACATACATATACATATATATATATATATATATACATACATATACATATATATATACATATACATATATATACATCCATTACATAATATATAATATCCATTGCCACTGGAACTTTTTTAAATAAATTGCTACATTTTTATATTTTCTTACATTTATATTAATATGTAATATTTTTACTAATTTAATATGGAATTTTTACTGTACCATTTTGTACTGTTAATGTTTGTTGAACCTTCATATAAATGTGAATGTCATAAAATGTCAGACCTTTAGCAAACATACTGCAACTGCACATTTACAGAAATCACATATTAATGAACAGAGGATATGCACACAAACATTGTCCACCTGTCCAATTATTCTGCCATATGTCCTTTAATGTTGTCATGGTGACCATCTCCATGT
The DNA here is from genome assembly GCF_001515625.1 of Sinocyclocheilus rhinocerous. NCBI lineage: Eukaryota > Metazoa > Chordata > Actinopteri > Cypriniformes > Cyprinidae > Sinocyclocheilus > Sinocyclocheilus rhinocerous. The sequence continues at coordinate 1,194,890 of NW_015626872.1, forward strand.
AATCATTCAGCCAGCCGGGCACTGTGATGGATGAGCCACGTGATTGGAGCAGTGGACTGTCGAGAGGTCAAGAGGTCACATCTAGGGCAGTTCTGAGCCTCACAACAATAGCTGAAACATTAAAAACCTGATGAGCAAAACTCAAATAAAAACAACACACGCCATCTGTTTAAGTTGTCTGGCACTCAGGAGCGTTTCATGTATATTTCAAAGATCGCCGAACAGCTGCGCATTTGGCTGCGTTTCACCTGATGTTCAGAATCATTCTTTTCAATCTATTTGTTTTGAGATGTTTGTTGAGCTGAGCTCATATGAGCTGCAGAACAGGTGCTGAAATGAGTTTTGAACATTCGGGATTCAGCAGCATCACCACCAGATACATCATAATCGAAGAATCTGTCGGAGCGTCCAGCAAAGATATGGACAAACTCCTTCGGTGGAGACAGAATTAGGTCAAAGTGAACCTGAGCAGGGAAGATCTCATTACCTTACATACTAACTACCACACCAGGAACATCGCTTCTGCGCTCAGCACAATCTAACGACAAACACACTGGAACCAGACAAACGATTTATTTCCGACCCGGCCGCACGCCAGCCAATCAGAAGCCAGACGTGCAGGAGATGTTCAGAGAAACTCTGCCGAGACGTCAAACATAGAGTCATTCTGTCATTCAGGGTGTCAACATGCAAATGTATGCCTCTGTCCTGTTTATAGTGGCCACATTTTTGGTGGTCATTATATAAACCACAATATTAAACAAGCACTTAGAGAATGACATGGTGTAAAACAACTTAAATCGTACTCTGGGTAGAGGTGACATATTAGAACAACTGCATTTACACCTTAATTAATGTATATATATATATATATATATATATATTGCAAAATCAGCGGGATTCAGTGTTGCTTTGACTTTCATTATATGAACAGAAACAGTTCTTAAAATATCTTCCCTTACATTTCACAAAACAAAGAAAGTCATACCTCATTTGAATAACGAGGATAAAGAAATGATGAGAAAATGATAATTTTTGGTCGAACTATCCTTTTAAAGCCAGAGGTAAAGAGAGCCAATAGGATTCCAACATTAGCTGCTAATGCTAACTCAATTGTGCAATGTTTTGATTATGTTGGATACAGATGACTACATTTCCAGTTCTATCTTTTCCTCATAAAAACAGTGAGCATTGTAATCGACGCCGCCGCTTTTCTCACAGATATCATTTGTGGTGAGCGCTTCTTACCACACAAACCATCAGAGACCTTGAAAATAAGGGGACGTGACCAAAGAAATCAGATATTGACATTAGATGTTAGTACAAGCTCAAATGTAGCCAGTGCATGTGCACCATTTTGAGTGAAAGGGCTCCTTTTTCACAAATATGTGTGTTTATCAAGGAGCTATTGTATTTCACGCACCCAGCAAGAACGAACTGCTGGCAAACTAAAATGAAAATCAACAGCATCCATTTTCAGTGAAATGGAGAAGATCCTGCATCAGGAAAAGTCAGCAATAGTGTGCAAAGTGACAAACACGTGCTACACACACACTGCTATTTTTACTGATAATTACTCTCACACTGTCATCTTTACAGTCAGTACCGTTTAATGCAACTCACGCTCATTGGAAAAGCATGCCTGTGCATATCTGCAAAATGATATTACATTGCTTCTTGCAAGTTTCCCCACGCTTTCAAAATGAAATGTGCAGTGGGTGGCACTAAAAGAGTGTTCAGTTTTACTTGAAACTGATGAATGTGAATCTGGCAGTGTTATATTACGTTGGTTTCTGTATATATCGTGACAGTTTGGAAATGCAATGCGCTAAAATAACAAAACGCGTTTGAAAATAACGTAACTAAACCCGACCTTAAAGCTAACCATTGGTGTTAACAAAAGCAAACATGAGATAAAAACACATTTGCTAAAGCACCCATGTCATTTTATCTTGCTTCTACACTCTAAAAAATGCTGGGTTAAATACAACCCAGTGCTGGGTAAAATAGGGACAAACCCAGCAATTGGGTTGTTTTGACCCAGCGGTTGGGTTAAATGTTTAACCCAACCTTCTGGGTAGTAACCCAACCGCTGGGTCAAAACAACCCAATTGCTGGGTTTGTCCCTATTTTACCCAGCACTGGGTTGTATTTAACCCAGCATTTTTTAGAGTGTACAAGTCTTTGAGCTCTTTTATCGTGACTTGTGTTTGACGGACTCGTACCCGAGCGCTTCACATCACAAGTGCAGTGCTTTACCGGGTGCGCTACCGAGCAAGTTTACTACATCAGAAAAGCCAAACATATGGAGCTGGTTCTAAGACACAAACATCAAAATGTGATAGTCTACTAATCATGCACTACAGTAAAAGTGTGCTAAGCTCATAACATAGTATTTTGCATAAAAACACATTAAAATATGTCTTTATTGATAATCTGCCACTGTAATCATAATTTGCGTAAAAAGGAATACAAGTTGTTGGTGTTTTAATTACACTAGTATTCATTTCAGATGGAAACCGCAGTGAATTGTACGTACAGGTGCATTTTTGGTAGGTAGAAGCACCTTTTTAATGAGCCTGGGTCGGTTTAATGAGTTTGCACTGCAAAACATTATCTTCTTAGTTAGTATTTTTGTCCTGTTTTCCAGTATACATATGTAATCATTCTTAAAATAAGATTCAAGCAAAATGACAGGATATTAAGTCTTGTTTTCTGACAAACGTATCGAAATGTAACAAGTTTAAGCTTAAAAAAAGAAAATATATCAGGCCATGGGGTCAGAAAAATAAACTTAATTCAAAGCGAAAAAAAATTTTTTTTACCCAATTAACAGGCATTTTCTCTTGTTTAAAGCTTACGAAAACAAGACTTTTGTATAAAAAAAATTTAAAAACAAGACTTTTTAATTTTTCTTCTCAAGCATCTTGATTTAAGAAAGTTTAGATGTTTGTACTGGAAAACAAGACAAAAACACTTAGAAAGAAGATCATTTTTTGCAGTGCAGCATCTGCTGTGTTTACGGATGGCATCAGACTGGAGGTTGTGAGATGATTTTGTAAAGTATTGCACTTTTACATGCATAATGTATGACACATGCAGGCGAAAACGGGCCCAAATTATGATGCCGTATGACGTTTTACTTCATCGAAAGCACTGAAAACTATATATTTGCCTTGCCAAAGACTGCAAATCAATATCTACCCAGCCTCGCCTGGACATCCGATCAATACTCGCTCCGCAGATGAGTGGATGTGAAAAAGTAAGTATGCTAAAGCAGTATGTTTTCAAGGTTGGTTTTCTCCGGCGTATCCCATGCAGCCCCTCCAGCCGGTCTCGCCGTGGGAGAAGGAAGCACGTCCAGCCCCACCATCAAGGCGTTAATTGAGCAAAGCTGCAGGCTGGAGACTCCATGTGCATTTGTTTGTGTGTTTATCTCTCACTGATAACACATCAGTGCTCCCTACAGGCCAGCGCCAAATCACGGCTGATCAACAACCACCATCATGGACCTCAAACTCCAGTCAGCAGCACGGAGACGACAGAAAAACTGCTGAAGACATCTCTGAAAAACATGCTTCCAAATGACATTTAGGCCTATTCTCACTATGACGTTTCTCACCTATATTCAGGCCTGTTGTAATTAATGCTTATTAGTCTGACTGTGGTTATTTGATCTATCTATCTATCTAAATTTTTACAGCATGAAAATGATCCACATGCCTATTTTTATTATACACTTTATCATTACATATGAAACTAAGTAAAATAATAATAATAATGTATGGGCTTACATTGTAAGTGAAATGAACAATACACAATAAAATCGTCCTTATTTAGGAATATTCCTACCATAGGCCTGTTGTGATTATTGATTTATCTGATCATAATTATTTGATGTAATTGCAATTATCTGAGATAACCAAAATAATTTTGCAGTTTGAATTTCAATCACATTTTGCCTTCCAGACAGGACACTTATATTAATTATATTATAAATACTTAATGATTTAGAAATATATTTTTCACAGCATTAAAGAAAATCTTATGAGCTTATTTTTATTATAAATGTTTTTATATTATATATGATTCCAAGTAAAAAGAAAATGAACGTATTATGCTTACACTGTAAGTAACCAACCAAACCAAACAGAATAAAATCATTAAATGCAATTATTTGTATGACAATTAATTATCAGCACTAAATTCATGATCAAAACACGCTTAACTATATTATTAATATGGTTGGTTCTTTGATTAATTTTTTGTTCCTCTTTTGTAACTCCATCTGGATAAAAATGTCTGCTAAATGTATATCTCAAACATATTTGTTTTTCTGTGGAATACAAAAGAAGATATTCTCAATGAAAATAAGATTTCAATGAAAGTCAGCTGGGACCAAACCACACTTGCGTCCAAAATATCTTCTTTTGCGTTCCACAGAAGAAAGTCAGTCATGCCGGTTTAAAACATTTTTATTTTGGGGTGAAATATGGCTCTAAGGTGGATGTTTATATTTATGATGTTTAAGACAAACATGCTGCAGTTGCTATAATAAGCACTCAGCTACATCTGAATGGTCGCTAATGGAGAAACGTGTTTGTGTTCATAATGGTGAAGTTATGACATCTACCAGCAGGTCTGCCTGGACCATGTTAATCAGATGACCCTCAGGCCACAGCTATGGTGCCTTGACAAAGACTGCAAATCAATATCTACCCAGCCTCGCCTGGACATCCGATCAATACTCGCTCCGCAGATGAGTGGATGTGAAAAAGTAAGTATGCTAAAGCAGTATGTTTTCAAGGTTGGTTTTCTCCGGCGTATCCCATGCAGCCCCTCCAGCCGGTCTCGCCGTGGGAGAAGGAAGCACGTCCAGCCCCACCATCAAGGCGTTAATTGAGCAAAGCTGCAGGCTGGAGACTCCATGTGCATTTGTTTGTGTGTTTATCTCTCACTGATAACACATCAGTGCTCCCTACAGGCCAGCGCCAAATCACGGCTGATCAACAACCACCATCATGGACCTCAAACTCCAGTCAGCAGCACGGAGACGACAGAAAAACTGCTGAAGACATCTCTGAAAAACATGCTTCCAAATGACATTTAGGCCTATTCTCACTATGACGTTTCTCACCTATATTCAGGCCTGTTGTAATTAATGCTTATTAGTCTGACTGTGGTTATTTGATCTATCTATCTATCTAAATTTTTACAGCATGAAAATGATCCACATGCCTATTTTTATTATACACTTTATCATTACATATGAAACTAAGTAAAATAATAATAATAATGTATGGGCTTACATTGTAAGTGAAATGAACAATACACAATAAAATCGTCCTTATTTAGGAATATTCCTACCATAGGCCTGTTGTGATTATTGATTTATCTGATCATAATTATTTGATGTAATTGCAATTATCTGAGATAACCAAAATAATTTTGCAGTTTGAATTTCAATCACATTTTGCCTTCCAGACAGGACACTTATATTAATTATATTATAAATACTTAATGATTTAGAAATATATTTTTCACAGCATTAAAGAAAATCTTATGAGCTTATTTTTATTATAAATGTTTTTATATTATATATGATTCCAAGTAAAAAGAAAATGAACGTATTATGCTTACACTGTAAGTAACCAACCAAACCAAACAGAATAAAATCATTAAATGCAATTATTTGTATGACAATTAATTATCAGCACTAAATTCATGATCAAAACACGCTTAACTATATTATTAATATGGTTGGTTCTTTGATTAATTTTTTGTTCCTCTTTTGTAACTCCATCTGGATAAAAATGTCTGCTAAATGTATATCTCAAACATATTTGTTTTTCTGTGGAATACAAAAGAAGATATTCTCAATGAAAATAAGATTTCAATGAAAGTCAGCTGGGACCAAACCACACTTGCGTCCAAAATATCTTCTTTTGCGTTCCACAGAAGAAAGTCAGTCATGCCGGTTTAAAACATTTTTATTTTGGGGTGAAATATGGCTCTAAGGTGGATGTTTATATTTATGATGTTTAAGACAAACATGCTGCAGTTGCTATAATAAGCACTCAGCTACATCTGAATGGTCGCCAATGGAGAAACGTGTTTGTGTTCATAATGGTGAAGTTATGACATCTACCAGCAGGTCTGCCTGGACCATGTTAATCAGATGACCCTCAGGCCACAGCTATGGTAATGTGTTGACTCCAGCAAACTATTTCTGAGTTTTCAAGCACACAGGGTCCCAACCTGAGGGTACAGATGCTTGAGTTTGCCAATCGTGACACAGCTAGGCCCGTATGAAGCACATGGCTCGTTTATCCATGTGTGTTTTGGAGTTGAGTCTGTGGTCCAGTCTGCTATGGGCGAATGAATCATCTCTGAACTCCAGAGAGCATCTCGCTCTAGAGAAGGCCGTGACTCAGTCTCCTCCAGCTGTCAAAATACACATCAAACTCGCTCCCACAGCATGAACAAAACTCTGCAGAACTTCTGCAGCCAACGGGCAAAAAGAGTGACGGCGATTCTGTTGCCAACTTCCCAGATCTCAAGTGGAAAGGTCCAGATTTAGGTGCCGTACACACATTGAGGTCAGCAGAGACTGAGAGCAAACAGGCCATTGAGCCTCATCTGACCGAGCACTGAACCTGATGGACTATATGCTTAACGCACTGTTATTCGTTTAAATTAGTTCCCACCACTTTTTCTAAACAACTATGTGGTTTATAAATACAATTTTGTTGTAATTCGAACAAACTCAACAGTAGTGTAAAATTTACTCTAGCTCCGTTTACACACTGTTTTTAGCAAATGCAACTGAAATGATTAAAAACAAATTCAAACGGCAAATCTGAGCTCAGTCCACTTGCAACTTACTGACTTAGATTAAATGGTATGTTTATTCATTCTGAACTGAATGAAGTGTAGCATTCTGAACAGACTGAATTACGTGAAAATCAACTAAAAAATCCTGGTATAATAAAATTACAACTGAACTTGACTGCTGGAAAACAGCAGAACTGATTTACTGTTAATTAACTTTCTTTTGATTGGCTCTTACTGTAAGGTAGTACTTTCTTTTCTCTGTCAGAACGATGATTGGCTCTTTTAGTGTAAGGCATAACTTTTTTTGTCTATCGGAATGGTGATTGGCTCTTTTAATGTAAGGAGGGACTATCTTTTGTCTATCAGGAAGCTGATTGGATCTTTTTACTGTAAGGCGGGACTTTCTTTTCTCTGTCAAAAAGGTGATTGGCTCTTTTACTGGAAGGTGGGACTTTCTTTTCTCTATCAGAAAGGTGACTGGCTCTTTTACTGGAAGGCGGGACTTTCTTTTCTTTGTCAAAAAGGTGATTGGCTCTTTTACTGTAAGGCGGGACTTTCTTTTCTTTGTCAAAAAGGTGATTGGCTCTTTTACTGTAAGGCGGGACTTTCTATTCTCTGTAAAGAAGCTGATTGGCTCTTTTACTGTAAGGTGGGACTTTCTTTTCTTTGTCAAAAAGGTGATTGGCTCTTTTACTGGAAGGCGGGACTTTCTTTTCTCTGTCAAGAAGGTGATTTGCTCTTTTACTGGAAGGCGGGACTTTCTTTTCTCTGTCAAGAAGCTGATTGACTCTTTTACTGTAAGGCGGGACTTTCTTTTCTCTGTCAAGAAGCTGATTGGCTCTTTTACTGTAAGGCGGGACTTTCTTTTCTCTATCAGAAAGGTGACTGACTCTTTTACTGGAAGGCGGGACTTTCTTTTCTCTGTCAAGAAGCTGATTGGCTCTTTTACTGTAAGGCGGGACTTTCTTTTCTCTGTCAAAAAGGTGATTGGCTCTTTTACTGGAAGGCGGGACTTTCTTTTCTCTGTCAAGAAGCTGATTGGCTCTTTTACTGTAAGGCGGGACTTTCTTTTCTCTGTCAAAAAGGTGATTGGCTCTTTTACTGGAAGGCGGGACTTTCTTTTCTCTGTCAAGAAGCTGATTGGCTCTTTTACTGTAAGGCGGGACTTTCTTTTCTCTGTCAAAAAGGTGATTGGCTCTTTTACTGGAAGGCGGGACTTTCTTTTCTCTGTCAAGAAGCTGATTGGCTCTTTTACTGTAAGGCGGGACTTTCTTTTCTTTGTCAAAAAGGTGACTGGCTCTTTTACTGTAAGGCGGGACCTTCTTTTCTCTGTCAGAAAGCTGATTGGCTCTTTTACTGTAAGGTGGGACTTTCTTTTCTCTGTCAAAAAGGTGATTGGCTCTTTTACTGTAAGGCGGGACTTTCTTTTCTCTATCAGAAAGGTGACTGACTCTTTTACTGGAAGGCGGGACTTTCTTTTCTCTGTCAAGAAGCTGATTGGCTCTTTTACTGTAAGGCGGGACTTTCTTTTCTCTGTCAAAAAGGTGATTGGCTCTTCTACTGTAAGGCGGGACTTTCTTTTCTTTGTCAAAAAGGTGATTGGCTCTTTTACTGTAAGGCGGGAACTTCTTTTCTCTGTCAGAAAGGTGATTGACTCTTTTACTGTAATGTGGAAATTTTTTTCCTCTGTCAGGAAGCTGATCAGCTCTTTTACTATGAGGTGGGACTTCCAGTTCTCTATTAAAAAATACTTTTTTACTGTAAGGCAGGACTTTCTTCCATCAGAAAAGTGATTGGCTCTTTTTACTGTAAGACTAAATTGAAATGGATCTTTTATCTGTAAAGTGTGACTACAGGGTTACAGCTACGAGTGGACATCTCCTTTCATTATAGCATCTCTGTTATATTCAGCATGTTATTGTTTATAGTGCGTTGCCGGCCAGCTGTTGTTTAACAGAAGTGCACATTGTGTTCTTTGAGAACATGCAGTTCACTGACTCTAGGTCCACTTTACGTTGATGGATGGATCCCTGGATAATTTCTGATGTGCTCTGAAACGTGAGCACAAGATCTTCGCTCGTGTGACGTACCATTTCAAGCTCTCGCTGGCGAGGAGGCGGATCTCTGATCAGACACGAGTGATGGACGGCCACAGCAAGGAAGGGTGGACACGTCCAGCGGGTGTTATATCCCGTTTCCAGATATAACTCTCCCTCATTAAGCTCTCCTATCATGCTCACTGGAGCGCTGCTGTCACTGGCACAGAGCCAAGATGGCGGCTTCCGCAAATCCCAACATTTCAGCACTCGTTCAGCTCACCGGAGAAATGATGAAGCCACACTACGGCACATTTCATTTGCAGTCTATCAGTGTCCAAAAACACCCTATGGGAGATGGAAACTGTACTCTAGAAAGCTAGAACTGTCAGAAGACAAAGGCAAGCGTGTTATGATCCTCTGAGTGCTTGCCTTGTTTGAGAGCAGCATTGGGTATTTGCATTACATACACAAAAGTTTGGAATAACTACAATGTTTATTTTTTCAAAGAAGTCTCTTTTGCTCACCAAGGCTGCATTTATTTGATCAAAAATACAGTAAAAATTATGACATATTATTACAATTTAAAATAGCTGTTTTCTATGAGAATATATTGTAAAATGTAATTTATTGCTGTGATCAAAGCTGAATTTTCAGCATCATTACATCCTTCAGAAATCATTCTAATATGCTGATTTGAAATATTTCTAATTATTTTTATGGAAACTATGATATGTTACCTTTCAAACGTTTTGGGTAAGATTTTACAAAAAGAAAAAAGAAATTGATACTTTTATCTACCAAGGATGCATTAAATTGTTCAAAAGTGCCAATAAAAACATTTAGAATGTTACAAATGACTTCTTTTTCAAATAAATGTTCTTTTGAACTTTCTATTCATCAAAGAATCCTGAAAAATAAAATCTATCACGATTTTCACAAAAATATCGGACAGCACAACTGTTTTCAACATTGATAATAATCAGAAATGTTTCTTGAGCAGCAAATAATCCCATTAGAATGATTTATGAAGATCATGTGACACTGAAGACTGGAGTAATGATGCTGAAAATTCAGCTTTGATCACAGAAATAAATTACAGCTTAAAATATAGTCACATAGAAAACATCTATTTAAAACTATAATAATATTTCACAATTTTACTGCATTGTTGATCAAATAAATGCAGTTTTGGCGAGCATAACACACTTATTTCAAAAACATAAAAAATCGTAATTATTCCAAACTTTTGACTGGTATAGTGAACGCATGGACTTTTTGTTTTAGATTACAACTGATATGAATGTAGAAGGGAAGGTGTATATTTGACAGTCTGAGACAGGTGAAATTGAATGTATTTTCTCTCTCTCTCTCTCTCTCTGTCTCACACATGTTCCTGCTGGAGTCTAATTTGGGCTCCTCTTTATTTGAGCACAAGCGGTCTGATGGGGTTGAATGCGAGCGAATGTCCGGACCACGCACTTTTCCCTTTGATCCAGCATGACAAGATGAGAAGAACTCGCATCACATTACCAGAGAGAAGAGCATAAAGAACTCCACAGCAGCTCATCAGATCCTGTAGGTCACTTCCTACCAGCAGTTATACATCAGTCGGTGATAAAAGAGGCCTGATGTTAGCCTTAGCATCGTCTCTGCACTGCTGCTAACAAATACACAAAATCAATCTCTGAACAACACATGCAATCCAAAATAGAATTCGCTGCTGTCTGCAATATCCTGATAAGAGATTTGATAGCATAAATATGTATAAAGAGCCAAAGGAAATGAAAATGAATTTGCATTCTGCTTTGTTATCGTATGACGTGCTGTTCTAAAACTGCATCGTATGAATTAATTTCATTCCCTGCACTAGAGAAATTGTAGATTGAAATTTTTTATAACTGAATTGTTAACATGAAATATGAAAAAAAAAGTTAGTAAAAAGTCATGCCCTTTGATGTGATGTGCTATACTCTATCTGAATTTTTTTCTTCTATACAGTATATTGAATAATAATAATAAATAAAAAAATTTACAAGTATACATATTCATCAACAGTTGCATGCACATAATAATAATAATAAAACAAGGATAAATATTTAATGATTATTATTAGGTGCAATAATAATAATAATAATAAATATGAATAACATTACAAGTATAAATATTAAATGACATAATACAAGGTGCATGTACATAATAATAATAATAATAATAATAATGATTTACAAGGACAAAAATTTAGTGATGTATTATTAGGTGCATACACAACAACAACAACAACAACAATAATAATAATAAATATTAATAACTTACAAGTATACATATTCAATGACATAACAAAAGGTGTATGTACATATTAATAAAAATAATAATAATAATAATGATTTACAAGGATAAATATTTAGTGATGGCATTATTAGTTGCACGCACAATAATAATAGTAATAATAAAAACAATATGCATGTATCAATTATGACCTCGTTGAGCAACACCATGATATATTTTTACTTTAAAAAATGTATTTGTCACTGCAGGATCATTCGTAAGTAGTGAAGGCAAAAAGGGTGATTAAAAATTATGTAAAATGTAAAACACTGTGAGCAGTTGCAAGGCCCAAAATATTCCTTATACATTCATATTTTAAAGTTGTCCATGGACACACTTGCATGTCATCTACCCAATTTTTGGGAGAAACCTTTTCTTTACATATTTATTTCTTCACAATATTTCTGCAAAACAGAAATAAAAGCGTTTACCATAAATCTGCAAAGATGTAATTCCTGCTCCATGAGGGTAATTACACTCAATCTCTCATGGCCAATTACACCGTCAACTTAGATTTTTTACACTAACTGCAAATGAAGCCGGTGGAAAAGTAAAACGCCAGCGGGAAAGTGTTTACAGACAAGTTTGCACCGCTGGGACGCTGCATTATGTAACATCTAAATCCTAATAATGCAAATATCACCAGGCTCATTCACAGGCCGAAACGCTCCAAATGATGAAAACTCAATCCAATATAAACCTTCCAAAGCTCTAAGACACCCAAATCTGGGGGCTTATTTGTTTGGCGCAAGGGAATGAAATGAAATGTCTGAATATGACAGATGTGCGGCTCTATAAAGAGAACGGCACAGTCAGTCCATCTCTAGACTGTCCAAATATAAAAAGTCTTCACACCTCACAGAAGCGTCCAGGCGCCCCAGGCATGCTCCCTAAGCCCTGGGAAACCTCCCTGGATACACCAGCTGGACGGGTTACGTAAGAGACGGAGGGCTGCTGGAGCTCCACACGTTTCACCTGATCACCCCTCACTGAGTGGGCTGCAGTGATTTCTGCTGGGGAGACAGACACGAGTGAGGCATCTCATAAGGACTCATGGTTCAGATCAGTTTTCATCATTGTTTTTGGATGCCTGTGTACTGATTCAGAAGTTCAATAGTGTGTTGTGTCAGATCATGTACTGTGTGTACCAGCGGCAGCCAATCACAGACGGGGGAGGAGCAGCTCCTTCCTCACTGAATGTCATTTCAAAGGCAGTAAAGAAGCGGTGCGCTGATGCCCTCCTGTGGCCAGATCTACAGCATCAGATTACATACTGAAATGGATTTGGACATTCAAAGCAAGACACTACAGGCAAAATCATTGTTTTTCATCCAGATTTGTCTGTTTCGCTTCCATATCATGTCTTCTTTAAGACTAGTGGAAAGCAAGCATTCAAAATACCCATTTAGTGTCTGCCAGTTATTATTCCTCATATTAAAGTGATTGTGAACACTTCACTTGTTTCATGGATTGTTCCCCCAGCACTTAAAGTAGCAGCAGTCAAACCAGTTCTTAAAAAATTTGGGAGTGATACTGCCGACATGTCTAATTATAGGCCTATCTCAAACTTGCCATTCGTTGCTAAGGTTCTTGAGCATGTGGTAGTTGGTCAGCTACAAAATAATTTCTCTGCGAGCAGACTACTAGAACATTTTCAATCAGGGTTTAGGTCTGGACACAGTACGGAGACTGCCCTTTTGAGGGTAATGAATGGTCTCCTTGTTGCAGCAGATTCTCTGCGAGCAGACTACTAGAACCTTTTCAATCAGGGTTTAGGTCTGGACACAGTACGGAGACTGCCCTTTTGAGGGTAATGAATGGTCTCCTTGTTGCAGCAGATTCTGGGGCTTGTGGCATTTTGTTTTGTTAGATCTCAGTGCTGCATTCGATACCATTTGCCACACTATACTACTGGACAGATTACATAAGTGGATTGGTCTTTCTGGTATATTTAAAATGGTTTGAATCATATCTTTCAGAACGCACTCAATTTGTTTATTCTGGTACAAACAGATCTCAGATTGTTCCATTGTGGCAGGGCGTCCCTCAGGGGTCGGTATTGGGTCCTACTCTTTTCAGCATTTATATGTTGCCTCTTGGGCAGATTATTCAAAAGTATGGTCTGGGTTATCATTGCTATGCAGATGATACCCAGATTTGCATTAGTACTCAACCTGGTGTTACATCAGCACTTTCAACTTTATCTGCTTGTTTACTGGAAATACAGGTCTGGATGAAACAGAACTTCCTACAGTTAAACTGTTCAAAAACTGAAGTTCTTCTGATTGGCACTCCAACTGCTGTAAATAGATGTAATCATTTTAAACTTACAGTGGATGAGTGCCAGATTCTCCTTTCTGTACAGGTGCGGAATTTGGGTGTGATTTTTGATGCACAGCTGACTTTTAACACTCATTTTAATAATGTTACTAAAGTAGCTTTTTATCATCTTCGGAATATTGCACGTATAAGACCGTTTCTCTGTATGCCTGATGCAGAAAGGCTTATTCACGCCTTTATAACATCCAGTCTTGATTATTGTAATTCTCTTTTTGCAGGGTTACCTGCAAATACGATTAAGAGGCTACAATATGTGCAAAATTCAGCTGCTCGTGTTTTAACTTACACACCATCTTACAGTTGTTGTTGCCATTGTTGTTATTATGGAGTAGTGTTGTTTCTTTTATTGTTGTTTTATACTGTTGTAGCGCCTTGTGTAAGAAAGGCGCATTACAAATAAAATGTATTATTATTATTATTAAGGGTTTATTTTATTGCACTTTATCTATTTGCATCTGCAGATTTCAACATCAATTCATATCTTTAAATGGTGAGTTTGTTTGTTTACTTTCATACACTAAACTTCATACAGTTTTATCCCTGTCTATATTCTGAAGGGTTTATTCATATATTATTGGTTTTTATTATATTTTATTTCTGAAACATGGTGAAAATGTTTTTCTGATTCATTAAGTGATTAAAAAAAAAGAAATCCAATTCCCATCTAAAGTCAACAAAATCAGACAAGAATTCTGAATCTGGTTTTATTCAATGTTTAGATTTCTGTTCTGGAAATATATGAAGAGTTTATTTGCAAAAACAGATAACTCCGTTTTTATTAATTTTCATAAATCATGTTTTTTATTGTGTTATGTTTTTATTGTGTGTTAGCTGTATTTTTTAGTTATTACTATTTAACCAAAACAACCCAACTACAGTTTAATTGATATTATGTGGAATGCAGGATAAAAACAAACATGATTTTTGAACATTTTAAAATTTGCACTATTTTTGCAAATAAACTCTTCATATGCAAATTAGTGCATATTTAATTAGATAACGCCCCATTTGAACATTTAAACAGCATTTCATAACATAATTTTTAAAATAATTTTTACTCTATTCACCTCTGCTGTCTTGCCTTAAGTCACACTTATGAAATGTCTGCATGTTCATTGCATCATATAACAAAACATCAAAACCAAGAGGCACCTGCAAAAAAATAATGCTTTATTTTTATAGTGTCCTTGTTACACGTTACATGTACTTACTATAGTAATAATAAATGATGCATAATTACATGCAACTAACCCAAAACTAAACCCTCATCCTAAACCTAACCATATAGTAAATACATGTAGTTAATTAATATTACTCAATACTTGAATGTATAATTACACTAACAAAAAAACCTTTCAGAATTGTCAGTTTTCTGAGCCATTTGCAATGACTTTTAATCAACAGCTGTCAGTGTGATTTTAGTGCATGTATTCACCTGATTTCACCACAGAGAAGTAAGCTGTTTTCTGTGAATGTGCGAGACTTCTGCTTCATTAGCTGCTGTAGGTAAATAACTAGAAGAATAACAAAGTGCAGTTAACGGTAAAACTATTTGCACTACAAACCAGTGTTTATGACTACAATAACACATTAAAATAACATGATAAGAAATAGCAGTTTGCAATATCAAGCAGTGTAAGGAGCTATTTTGTACTGCTAAAAATAACTGGAAGCGAATGGGAGTCTCACACACTGACGTTACAAATGGTTAAATGTTTAAAATAAGGTGGATAAAGTCAGTTCTCCTCAAAGGTGTCCAGCAGAGGAACCAAACGTGCAGAGATTCAGATTCACGATCAATATGATCCACCAACGTTTTACAACCAGGACGTTTTTCATTTTAAACAATATATCTGTTGTTTTATTATTTGGAACAAATTTCTTCATTGTTTGTATCACTCCTTTTGTCTGTGTTCCAGACAGACTGTCATTAGAGGTGCTGATCTTTTGAAGGTTACATTGTTACACTTGGTGAACGAACAATTTGAATAATTCAATAAACTGACTCATCCAAAACGGATTTAAAACTGCTTTGGCTTCATTTCTGGAGCAAAAATTGTAAATGTACAATGTAAAAATGTACAGTAATTACTACTAACATTTTTAAGCACCCAAATACATTTGTGGGTGTTGTGCAGTGTGTTATGGGCCATCAGATTCAATGAACAAACAATTTAATATAAAAATTTGCTTTGTTTTATTATGTTTTTTTTATTTTATTATTTTACTTCTCAGTAAGGGACAAACTTTGTACATTTAATCATTTGAAAAAATGCTAAATAATTGTTTTTAAATGTAAATAATCTTGTATATTGCATGTAGTAATAATAATAATTAATAATAATCATAATAAAAACACACCAAGTTCCCCAAAAGTGTCAGTTTAATAGATTAATAAAAAGTATAAGGCTAAGATGAGCTTGGAGGAGATATTGAAGGGACGACAGTCTAAGAGAGGATACTGGGTGACGCTGATGTCCGCTCCATTCTTACAGACAGGAAGTGCCCAAACATGGAGGATTATGGGACGGTGAACTCTTCCGGTCCACAAAATGCTGGCATAACACACTCATCTAAACACAACACACACACACACCCCCGCTGTTCTTTAAAAATAGTGCATAGCTCAGTGAAAGTACATTTCTGTAGTCTGTTATTAAGATTGATCTGCCCACAACCAATCAACCTGATTTACATGATCAAAAAAACTCAAATCCAAGCAGTCTACATTTCATTTACATATCTGTATTTCGTATATATATTTATATTCAATGTACAAAGTTACATTCTGAACTGCAAAGGCTCGTTCATAGAAATAAATACTGCAATGGCTAGTTTGCGATAGGAAGTTGTTTCTGCTCTCCTGCAAACGAAGCAGCTCAGCACGAACGCAAGCACAACAGCAGTGCAGCATCAGCAGGACGCCTGCCGTCACACATTAGAGTCTAAAAGACGTGTACAAAAGTGTCATAAAAATAAGCATTTGTCTCTGCACCTTTATCTACACACTACTTTCTGCGAAAACCGCTCTAGTGTTAAAAAGACGGCGAACGAGCAAAACGTGACGTGGATCTGCGTGACGGGGGAGTGATAAAATAGTTTGTCTAGAGTCCATCAATGAGGCTATTAAATCAATTTCTCTATCCTTTGGTAACCGTGCGACATTCATATGAAAATATTGCATTTGCGCTCACAGTATCTGGATGATTTAAGGATTGAGAAAGCAATTCTTCAGCGAAAACAAACACAAAAGCTCTTCTAGGCACGATGTAGTGCATTGTGCATCGGCCCGTTGTGCTCTCGCCCAAAAAAACTGGACTGAATCGCCCATTATTTGCCATCCTAACTGCGTGAAGGAACCGTTGTATTGCCAAAGATGATGTGCGAAGGTCTTCGGAAAACTTAGCGAAAGCACAAACAGTATGAATACTTCATTCTTCGTCGATAATCGTGATTTGCATGATAGAAATTCTATAAGCCAGTGCTTGAAAGGTCTTAAATAAAGCAGAAGGGAGTGAAAAAGAGGTCCAAACAAAGTGCGTCTGGAGCGACGTCACTCCTCGCCGGTCATGACCTGCCACACGATGAGGTGACTGCGCTCGGCTTTGGCCAGGAAGGGCTGCAGGTTCAGAGTGGGTTCGCCGATGTTTTCTGTGTCTCCTCCTTCATCTCCTGTGATAGGAAGAGAGGAGTGTGTGAGTGATCAGGCGTTTCAAACGGGACCGCAGCACCGGGAGGCATCTGACTCACCCATCCTGAAGTCGATGTAACCCTCTCCTCCACTCACGACCAGCACTGACTTCACCAGCTCTGGTGAGTCGGAGGACTTGTCAGCAGCCGCCTCGACCCCTGTCCCTGCAGATGGAATCACCTGCCCTGCAAAATGGAAAAACATCATGGGTGTTTAATGGGGGTCACGATTCTCAGTTTTGAATCTTTTTTTTTTTTTAGTAAATTTTTTTTAAATAAATGCCGCCTTGATGAGCATAATAATCTTCTTTAAAAACATCTTTAAAATTTTACTGATCCCACACTTTTGAATGGTAGTGTACATACGTACATACATACATATGTACGTGCAATAATAGAAAAATAAAGGAATAAATGACAAATAAAATTCATTTTTAATTAAATTTAGTCCCAAATTAATTTTTGTATTACTTTCTCACTTTATTCATTATTTTCTTTATTTTTAACTGTATTTTTATTCTTTCATTAATTTTTTTATATATATATTTATTTTTTTATTCCCACATGTACTAAATCTAATGAATTAATAAATTATTAAATTGTTAAAGTTTTATGAATACAATTAATTTGACATTTTTAACAGGTAAAACAGAATCCAATAAATAAATAAATAATCATAATAAAACTGGGAAAAAAATATTAAATGGAAAAAAAAAAAAAATTCTTAGGGCCAGATTTACTAAACAGGGCAAATTAGCGTTAGAGCACCATTCAATAAAAGCGCCGATGGGAGGGGAAAATTCTGTGTGTGATTTACTGACAATGCACACATTAAAGAACACAGACGCAGCCAGATCATTTCCATAATGACCAGCGCAATCTACCAAGAGCAGCGCAAATTACCGCCTGCTTTAAGACATGCTTTTCTGGGTGTTAAATAATGGCGCAATACAAGTAATTAGGACGAGCGCAAATGTTTGCAATCGATTCATTTTAATACTCTCCTCCCATAAATTTTGCGTCTGAAAGGGAAACTCCTACAAATGTATATTCAATTATGTCAGGCACAAAAATAACTGTGTTCATGCCTTTTCAGCGCTATTTCTTCACTGCGCGTCTTTAGTAAATCCTGACAGTACTATTTTAACGCCAAAAGAC
Organism: Sinocyclocheilus rhinocerous; assembly: GCF_001515625.1. NCBI lineage: Eukaryota > Metazoa > Chordata > Actinopteri > Cypriniformes > Cyprinidae > Sinocyclocheilus > Sinocyclocheilus rhinocerous. Next base: position 1,213,276 of record NW_015626872.1, read on the forward strand.
GGTTTGCGTTGGCACAAGCTGTTAGTAAATCTGGCCCATAGGGCCCTAAAAATTAAATGTTTGTTAAACTTGTTAAAATGGCTGTTAAACTGTATGTTTCATAATTTCCATTAATTAAACATGCTTTTTAGTTGTAATTTAGAAATGTAATTTAACCATTAAAACGGAATCCTAAACAGACACCGTCTAGCTTTTTAATTATTCCTCTCTATTGTACTAGGTGTTTGTTAATTACATTTTTTTTTTTTGGTATACTAACAATTTTAAAAAGCTGTTTAAAAAATAAAGCATAAAAATAACACCTGGAAAATATTAACTTGGTAAAAAATAAAACATAGTTCATAGTTCTGTACTCATGATCAACTGTTGTACCTGGGACTGCGGTGAAGAACTTGACGGCGTCTCTGTGTCCGTGGAAGCACAGCTGGGCGTGAGCCATGGAGCAGAAGGGCACAAACGTGCCTGTCGTGACTTTATCTCCGCTCTCATCACCGTAGACATGGATTGCACCGCCTGGACGATTTGACCCCGCCGCCGCTGCGTCTTTACTTTCTGTTGTGGGAATAAAAAATGACATTACTCTCATGACACAGAATTACATTACCACCGATGACATGATTGGAAGCACACGGCTGACGCACTCTCTGACAGAGGGATGGAGATGATGACACCGTTTCCGGTTCCTACCCACAGGCGGTTGCAGGAGACCATCAGAGCGGTGATCCTCACGAAAGAGAAGCCCAGCTTACCGGTGCCTGTGACACACACAGCATCAGTCATCTGAACGGCACTGCAGGACTCTCGAATGCTTTGATAAAACAGCACTCACCCAGCATCTTGCTGACGTACGGCTCGATGTCAACATCCTGCAGGTGCTGGTATGTGTGTGCATGGAAGAGTCTGAGGGTCGAGTCCAGACGAATGGACACCCAGATGCCATCTCCATCCCAAGCCAGCTGCCTCACCTGACTCTCCTTACGAGGATGAGCGTCGAACGATTTCTGTACATGAGGAACAGCACAGTAAACCAATAAGGAATTGAGTTACACTGATTTTATTACATGTGAGGGGGATTCATGAGCAGGAATCTGATTAGAATCTGAAGAGAAGCAGTATATCACGTCATTGAATGAAAATAAATGTTTAAGTAATAATTTGACCAAAAAAATAAAATAAAAATGTAAACTGAAAAATTCAACAGCATCTTGAAAAATAAAATGTTTCAATAATAATGCTAAACATGGGCCGCTGCTGAAAAGGTTTGGGTTGGTAAGAAATTTGTTTTTTTTTCATTTTTAATATTACACTTTCACTATTCAACTTTTAATATTAATTGAATTCATTTGGAGATTGAGTCCATATAGAAAAACAACAAATAAGTATTAAATACTTCTTGTTTTATTTTTATTTTTTTATTAAATAAAATAAATAATATATATATATATATATTGAGAATTGAGAGATGTACAAATATGCATTCTTTAAAAGCCTGTTGTGTCCTATTTGATAAATGCACTTTTTTTCTAAGAATGACACAATCAAATTTAAGTTGCTTCATCTAGTAAATGCTCATCTTGAAATATAACTATAACATGTGTTGTTTATTTTATATATATATATAAAAAAAAACAATTTTGAACAGTAGTGTATCTGAGATATATGTTAGATGCATGCTTGTTACCTCACAAAATGTCACAGAAAAGTCATACCTCGATCTTCATGGCTTTGGGTTGCACCACAAAGATCTTGTTCCTGTATCCACACCAGACCTTATCATGCACTACAGTCATACAGCGGATGGAGTGATGCGGACGGCCCAGATCTAACAGGTGGTAGTTGGTCAAATCCCACTGGCCATCTGTAACACAAATATCCTTCATTAAAAGAGCATTTATTCTGGTCTGGTGTCGTGTGCATTACATATGTAGTATGGGTGAATGTAATTAACATCTTTAAGGTACTACATTCGTTTTTAGAAATAAGTCTTACCAACACCTCTGTGGAAGATTGCAAGCGTGCCATCAGCCAAAGCTACCAGAACACGTCCTTTCACATGACTTCACAGAAGAAAAGAAAGAGTAATGAGCAGCTGCTGCTGAAGAAAGCGCTGTAGTTTATTTATGTAAATGTATCCAGATGATGAGAGTTTCCTTACACAATCCCCAGGACGGAATCCTTTAACTTGATGGAGTGAATACACTTCCTCCACTGCGCCACAGATGAGTGCACGTATACACTGCAACAGAGTACACTCAATACATCTCCATTCTTAATCAGTGCATTACCATGACCTTTCCAATTGTTTGTAATTAATGGAAAAGGTTTTTACAAATCATTTTGATTTTGCTTGATTCGCTAATGAATCATTCAGACCAATTTGTGAAGCAAATGAACTGACTTAACCTACAGCACTACAGCTTGAGAGCAAGTTTTGCTTACTTACGGGACATCTAACTGATTAAATGGAATTAAAATGAGGAAAATGCATATTTAAAAAAAAAATCCATGATGTTTAAGATATGATAAAGGAAGCATTTCTCATTACAAGTTGGTTGAAGACGGTTGACATGTTTCCCAAATGAACATTAAAGTGACAGAGATGGAGTTCACGTGGAGCAGCAGTTACTGTGAACTGAGCTTCTCCGAGATGTTAAAAATGCTGCAAACGCTGCTGACATGTAAGAATAAAGTGTTGCACTTCACTCTGAAACATGCAGCGCATATATTTATTTAAATAGCAGTCTTCGTGCACTAACCTATATCGCAATTTTGGTTTTATTTCGATTAATCGTGCAGCCCTAGTGGGAACCCTGTTTATTTTCCACACTTGCAAGTGATTGGTAGAAACACCAAGGGCGAGTTTGCCGGAAACTCACCAGCCGTTCTGAGCCCCGAGCCACATTGTAGGCAGAACGCTGCTCATCTTGCTGGCTTCCTCTCTCATGAGATCCTGCTCCTCGGGCATCGAGCTGACGCCGTCCTTCACCAGATCACACTCCCTACAGAGCCAAGACGTTACAAAGACATCTCAGTACACCTCAATACAGCTACACTGTAATAACAGACTGAGAGACGTGAAGTGCCACACACCTCTGGGTGTAGCTGGACGGTGTGTCTCTGCTGTTCTGCACGCCGAGCGGGTCGGTGAACACGTGTTCGGTGTAGATCCCGGGCTGGTTCTCATCTGCAGGCGTGTTGCTGTTGCTCTCTGTGGCCTCCAGAGCTTCTTCTGCTGCCGTTACCCCATCCTGCTGCCGCTGCCCCAAAACCTCATCTGCAGAGAGACGTAACGTTACATTCATTTCTATAGTGCTCTATACAATACAGAACGTTTCAACGCAGCTTTACATAAACTCTTTCCTTTCCATTGACGGAATTTCCCGGCTTTCTGTGTTTTCACTGGTGTATGGTAGGAGGCGCTATTACGCATCTGAAAGTGTATTGAACGTCTGGATCAAAACACGGCGAAGACGAAGCAGAAACAAGCAATCGCGTATGTAAGCAGATGCATTATGTAAAATAACATGATCATCAAGCATTAAACAGCGTTACTGAATGAAATGTCAATCCAGGAAATGGTATAGGACCGTGCAAGCTTTGGATGTGTTGATAGAAGTGATCTACTGTGTCTTTTACAAAAACAGGATTTTCTCAGCTTTTTGTTAAAATTTTGCTTAATAAAAAAAACGACTGCATGAAGCTAGAAACATTTTTTTTTAAGCAGAGGCTGAGTTCTTTGTTTTGACATATTGCATGTTCAGATATTCATGTAACAAATCATGCAATATTCTGGGGGCCATAATTAAACTTGTGCAAAAGATCAAAAATGCTTGTGGTGGCTGGCAGCTTAAAAAAAAAAACATTGGCGGAGAAAGAGTTAATAAACAGGAAAATAACAGTGTTAATGTAAAATTAATCAATTATGAAACAACTTCAATTTCAGCTGTAAAGCAGCTCTAGTGTCATTATTTAGATCAGTTCAGTTTAATAGTGTCAATGCTGCAAAGTTAATTAATTATGAAACAATTTCAAAAAGTGGCTCTACAGAAGACAAGTGTCATTATTTAGCTCAATTGAGTTTAAGTTCTGTGTTCTCATCTGGTGTATCAGTACATTCAGATCAATGATATTTTCTAAATATTAATCATCTTTTAAGCCTCAAACTTAAGTAAGGTAATACAAGGTGTAAGGTGTTGTTCCAGCCAGTTTTAAACATGCAGTTGTGCAACCTCTGCTGAAAAAAACCTCAGCTTGACCCAGTAATGTGCTGTAACTATCGGCCAATTTCTAAGTTGCCTTTTATCAGCAAGCTTTTGGAGAAAGTAGTGTTTTCACAACTTCAGTGTTTTTTGGATTATTGTTTGATTACGTGTTTTAGATACGTTTCAATCTGGTTTTAGATCATTACACAGTACTGAGTCAGCTCTATTGAGAGTTACAATTGACATGCTGCTTTCTCTGATTTCAGGTGCTTGTGTTGTGCTGGTATTGTTGGACCTGGAGCATTTGACACCATTGACCATAACATTCTTCTTGATCGACTTGAATGTATGGTAGGTATTCGAGGCACTGCATTAAAGTGGTTTGCCTTGTATCTCGAGAACAAGACTTTTTCTGTAAATTTTGGAAAGTTTTCCTCATCCTCTGCACATGTCTTGTGTGAAGTGCCCCAGGGATCCATTTTGGGACCTTTACTGTTTTCCCTTTATATGCTTCCCTTTGCCCACATTTTTCAAAATACAGTATTTCATATCATTGTTATGCGGATGATTCTCAGTTTTATCTACTAGTAAGGCTTGATTCTGCTGTTTCATTTGATGTATTATTGAAATGTGTACATGATATTAAGACATGGATGTCTAATAATTTCCTGCAGTTAAATGAGGATAAAACTGAGGTTTTAATATCAGGTTGCCCTGCACACTCGTCTCCTGCATTGGAAGCTCAGTTAGGTCCACTTTCAACTAATGTACGAACCTTGGAGTGATTTTTGACCTTTGCAAAGTTGAAGCATCTTCTTTCAAGGAAGGATATGGAAGTTGTGATTCATGCACTTGTTACATCTCGATTGGATTATTGTAACTCCCTTTATTCTGGTCTTCCTCAATCTTCATTGTCACGATTGCAAGCTGTTCAAAATGCTGCGGCTTGTTTATAAGGCATTGTCTGGTTGTGCAACAAGTTATATCTCTGAACTTCTTGTGTCATATTGTCCTGCAAGGGCACTTAGATCTTCGAGTCACTTGCTTCTAACTGTGCCACGGTGTCGGTACAAATCAAAGGGTGATCGGGCTTTTTCTGTGGTTGGCCCCAAGCTTTGGAATGGTCTCCCCTATCATGTGAGATCTGCTCCTTCTTTGGACATTTTTAAGTCTAGACTTAAATCTTAAGTCTAGACTCAAATCTTATTTTTACTCTTTAGCCTTTGTATGCATGTAGTTGTTGTTTTTATTAGTAGATTTGTTGTACTTTGTACTTTGGATCAATTTATATTGCGTTTAAATGTGCTTTATAAATAAATGTTGTTGTTGTAATACAAGAAATAATAAAGTAAAACAAGGGTCTTCAAGTCAACATGAAAACAGTTTGCAACTCAGTTTACATTAACTCATTAATTCTGATCTAATTCCAAGTGAAATGGGATATTCAAACAAGAAAAAAGTTAGAACATAAAAAAAAACATTTATCGACTGAATCCAAATTTACTTGCAATGCCAGTCAAAAAGCCAAGTTGTTTTAGAGACTGCATATTTATTAACACTATGCACTGTTCTGCATACATTCATGTTGTGGGTAACATGACTTTTTTTTTTTTTTTGTAAAAATGTTCATGTCTTTTGTATGCGTTAAGGAATTATTTGTTAATTCATTTTTGTGAAGTGCTATTTTTTGTGTGTGTGTGTGAGACTGGCAAATGCAAGAGTGTTGGAAGAATAAGCCAGTGTTTCATTATGTTAAAGGGAAAGTTTCTATGGAGAAAAATGGAGTAAATAAAACATGCATTAATGATATTTTTTGCCTGTTAGTGTTATTGTGACGGATGCTGTGTTACCAGTGTCTGAGGACTCTATGGAGTTGGTGCAGACGGTTTGAGGGATCGCCACAGGTCCTTCTGCAGAGCAGCCCATGACAGTGATGCCTTCCAGACCTCCGTCAAAACCCGTGGAGCTGTTTGCTGCCGTACAGCTGACTTTAGAAGCCTCACCGTCTGCGCTCAGCTCCTCTCCTGCGGGATAGTCCGTCTCATGAGCGCCTGACAAACACACACAGAGAACTGGCTCAAACCAAAAGCACTTGTGGAGGTTATAAATAAGGTCTCATTGCATTGTCTGACCAGGTACGCTGGCGATGCACAGCACGTGAGAGTTGCAGAATAAAAAGGTCTCCAGGATGTTTCCGGGCTGGTTAGCGTCGATGACTATGACTTTAGAGGTGGAGTGTGTAGTGGTGCAGATCCACACCAGGCTGGAGAGCTCATCCTGATGCCGCAGCTCCTTCTCCTGCTCCTGATCACACACACAATAACACAACATTAAAGACTGTACGGCAAGACACCACAGGTGAACAGAGTACACGTTAGACATCACCATACTTCCCCATCTGATTAAATCACAGTACATTAAGACAGCTGTTTTGTATTACAAGTTTTCTGAAATGTTATGTTGAAATATGCAAATGAAGCGTAACATGACTATTTTCCCAATGTTCAGATTTCTGTTCTTTAATTTTTTTTATTGGCATATTTGCATATATATTTCCAGAAAAGAAATGTAAACATCGGATAAATTCAAAATTCTTGTTTTATTCTGGTGATGAATTTTTTATACAGGGGATTTTTTTAAAAATGTTTGCATATACATTTCTAGAACAGAAATGTAAGCATTGGAAAAAATATGAATTAAATATGCAATAATTTGCTTAATTTATATTATGAAAATAGTTTTGCATATAAAGTATTATCTAATTAAATATGTAAAAAATTTAAGTATTGTAATTTTACTGTTGTTCGGTAAAATAAAATAAAAAAGCAAGTTTAAATGTTTGCATATACATTTCTAGAACAGAAATGTAAACATTGGAAAAAATATGAATTAAATATGCAATAATTTGCTTAATTTATATTATGAAAATAGTTTTGCATATAAAGTATTATCTAATTAAATATGTAAAAAATTTAAGTATTGTAATTTTACTGTTGTTCGGTAAAATAAAATAAAAAAGCAAGACAATAATAAGGATAATAATTGCAACAGCTCTATTAATACATTTATTTTAACATCCACACAGTGTTCAAATTGGGATCTGTAATATGTTCTAATATTTTAAAAGAATTCTCTTCCGCTAAGCAAGGCTGCATTTATTTGTACAGTAAAAAAAATACATGCCTGATTTAAGAAGGGGGTCTCAAAAATGGCCAAAAATATTATTTTACTAACTTATTAATTTTAAGTTAAATTGTGCTTTGTTGGAATGTCTGCTAGAAAGTAAAAAAAAAGTTAATTGTTAAGTAAATATTATTAAATTGTTTTGTTATTGATTTTTTTTACAGTAAAAAGCAAATTTTGTCTTTAATTTATGCAATGGTGAAAAAAATTGGCGAAAAACCGTGTTAGGTATTCAGCCTTTGGCCCAGTGTTTCATTTTGTTCGGCTTCAGCCAAGAATTTTCATTTCAGTGCATCCCTAGCATAAACATTTCCAGAACAGAAATATGAACACTTGAAAAATATAAATACCCATTACTTTTTTTTTTAATTAATTTATTTTTTTACATTTGTTTATTTGCATATGGGATATAATAGAATTATAGGTTTTTCCAGATGGAATTTTGGATTTCTCTTTTTATCACTTTATCATAAATCAGAATATACTGTCAACAGACAGAAACAGAACCATGTTTTTATGGATAAAAGGAGTCGGGTAAACGATATATGAACAAACCCCTCTGTAAAACCCTTGAGATATGCATATGTATATGCATATATAATACAGATAAATCTTTAAAGTTTAGTGTATGTAAGTGATGCTAAAGTGGAGTAAAAAAGATATGGATGGGAATTTAAATCTACAAATGCAAATAGATGAAGTGCAATAAAATAAACACTTAAATTTGTATTTTTCTACTAGTCTGAAAGAAGACATGTTATGGAAGCAAAATCTCAAAATTGACCAGTGCATGAAAAAACAAAACAAAAAAACAATGGTTTTGCATGCATTTCCTTCATCATGACATATAAATTTTGTACGTGATTTTTGGGGCTCCTGACCTTGAGCTCCTGCTCCAGTCGCTCCAGGCTGCTCTGTGATCCTCTCTTCTTCCTGGGGCTGATGGGGCCGCTCTCTCCTCCAGACACATCTTTATAAAACACACTCGCTCCCACGATGGAGCCTCCGTCTCGTGTTTTTCCACCTGAGAGATTGACTCCTGCAGCGCACCACAGCTACACACACAAACACACAACAAACACCATCAAACTACAACACTCACTGAGCTCAGGACTCAATCTGAGAACAGTCTCACCTTCATGGAAGCATCTTTCTCATCTAACGGTCGGAGGTAGACGGGCACTGGCAAGTTTTTGTCTCCTTGTCCACCATTTGCAACCTTTGAAAACAGCATAACGATAAATAAAATACTTTTAGAAACCCATTAGATATTAAAAAACAAACTTTTTGTAATATATTAATAGGCAACTTTTCATTGTGATCTCTGCTTTCTCATAATATGCATGGTACAAGTCTCTGTTACACAGCGTCAGACGTTACCTTGTATTTTGGAGGTAAACTCCATCCGTACGCCTGCATCCGGCTGTCCTCTTTCTGCACGTGAGCCTTCACCTGCCTGTACTGAGCTCTCTTCTGCTCTCTACGCGAAACTACGCTCTCTACCTCAGCCCTACAGGACATGGACAAACACACAGAAAGTTAACACTACAGACAACAGAAACTGATCAGCTCAAGGACAAAAAAAGAAGAGAAACCTATTTTACCTCATTCAATTAGACTATTTGATGATAATAATAATAATATAATAATAATGATATTATATATATATATATATATATATATATATAAATAAA
>NW_015626872.1:1222400-1247229 GCF_001515625.1 Sinocyclocheilus rhinocerous
CACACACATATACATATATATATATATATATATATACACATATTGATTTATTACTATTTTACATTATATTTTATTATATTATAATACATTAATATAATAAATAACAGTAACAATAATTATTTTTATTATTCAGAAAAATAATTGTATTTTATAATTATTTCAATTAGAGAAATTTAAGATCAAAACAATAAATACTATTGTACTGTAAAACAAAATAATACAATTATTAACATTATTATTATTGTTATTATTATTATTAACAACAGCAACAACAATTTTAATAATTATTTATAACTATTTAATTTTATAGAACAACAATAAAATTAATTACTTAATTACTTTGCTTTCAAATGTAAAACTACAGAGCACTTATTTTTGGTTGAAAACTGCTAGGAGACCTTAAAGCTTTTCTTTTGTTGAGGACAGATTTATGGACGATTCTTATTACAAATTTGGTAATGTTTGAACCGAACAGACACTAAAAACACTGGATTCATGAGCTGCTTGCATGTAAAAGAAAATGTCAACGCTTGTTAAGTGTTAATTTTGGACCCACGCTAAAATGCTACAGCAGTGTTTTTCTCCTCTGTTTTATGGAACTCATGTGGGTCATACTTCAGGTTAGAAAAAGTATAATGTAGTGTAAGGTCATCTGAATGAGAGGTCAGACAGGAAGTCACTCACTCCTCATTGAGGAAGTCAAAGGCTTTGGATTTGTCACTAGGCAGCTGAGAGAGGGTGCTGCTCCTCTTCTTCACCGAAGGGACGACGTGTGAGGTGGGTGCGTTGTACTTCATGTTAACCGGCGCATCGGGTTTTTTCGCTGTGGTGCTGGATGAAGAGCTGAAGAGCCTGCTGAAACTGAGGGACGTGGGGAGAGAGACACACAGACACAGAGACTCATATGCGGACACAAGCGCAGCAGCAGTTAGAGGTCAAAGGTTAACCGTTATGGGATTGTAGGGTCACGTCCCAAACATGTGCCAAGCCCTTCACACAGTCCTGCGACAAACCACTGACCCGACCGTCAGATATCTAACCACGACCAAAACACGCAGACAGCACATGCTGAACACCTGATCACTGCAAACAAACCTTCTCTGAGGCGCTTCCTTTCTGTATTACACCATTCAATACACTGCTGTTCAAAAGTTTGGGATGCTTTTATTCATCAGTGATGCATTAAATTGATCAAAAGTGACAGTAAAGACATTTATAATGTTATAAATGATTCTATTTCAAATAAATGCTGTTGTTTTTAACTTTCTACTCATCAAAGAATCCTGAAAAATAAAATGTATCAGTTTCTACAAAAATATTGGGCAGCACAACTGTTTTCAACATTGATGATAATCAGAAATGTTTCTTGAGCAGCAAATCAGCATATTAGAATGATTTCTGAAGATCATGTGACACTGAAGACTGGAGTAATGATGCTGAAAATTCAGCTTTGATCACAGAAATAAATTACATTTTAACAAATGCTCACAAAAAAAAAAAAAAGTTATTTTAAATTGTAATAATATTTCACATTTTTACTGTATTTCTGATCAAATAAATGCAGCCTTGGTGAGCAGAAGAGACTTTCAAAAACATTAAAAAGAAAAAAAATCTGACAAACCCCAAACTTTTAAATAGTAAGTGTATAGTTGTTTCAGAAAATATGAATAAATAACAAAAAAATTGAAATAAATAAATAAAAACTACGATGTAATATTTTGGTCTGTTTTTGTGTAATTAAATAATCTTAATCCTAAAGGCTTTTAGAAGGAGCTGTTAGCCAAATGTGACCTGAAACTCGTGAATAAAGCTCTTCTATTATTGCACTTCATCAAACCAAACCATGCACATCCTTCCACAAACATTCAAAGATCTAAACAAACATCTGATATCTGTTTAGGAGAGCTCTGTCCCCTGACCCAACACACCTTCTGCAAACACACAGGACAACATGAATGGGGTTACAGAAAACACAGGAGCACACAAGAGGAGAATGAATGGGTTTAAAATAGATGCAAAACCTTAAATGCCCCCAAATGCAAAACCCCATCTAGACCAGCATGACCTGGGAATGGCATTTCAAACCAACAAAAACAAGCCCCCCGCAGGCTGCTTACTGACACAGATGTGCCAAATCTTTTAAAAACAAGTGTAATGAACGCTTGAGCATTAGTAAAGTTTAATGTAATGTTATGGTCTGGCTGTAAATTCCTGTTATGCTTTTGTTATACCGCTGTTAAAGCTTTAAAGGAATCCCATTCCCATGTCCAAGAACAGATTTTTGGATCCAAGGATCAAACCAAGTGCAAGATTTACTAGGATTTCTAAGATTTACCTACATCCTAGAAGGAAAACAAATAAAAGAGGGACATAAAATGAGAGGGGGAAAACAACGTTTGAACGCCAAACCGCACAAACTAATATAACACAACTTTGAGGAGAACAAAAAAGGGCTGCTTACAATTGCCAGATACTGGACTTTTTCTTCTCAGTCAAGGCTGGATTCTCTCTTGATGCTCTGCATTGAACGAAACACACAGTTGAGTCGATGCAGGGCAGAGCTGTGACGGTTTGAGCACTGAGATTACAGTGACTGACCGTATCATCTCCGTCCACCTGACGGCCTCCTGCAGCTCCATCAGTCTCTCTTTATACTGGTTTCTCTCCATCAGGACCCGGGCCATCTCCACCCGTGTGAAGCGCTTCCGCTGGGCCGTCGGCACGTCACTCTGAGAGAAACACGGCCTCTTATTGTTCAACACAGTAAAACTGATCCTTTGAGATAGTATTGTCTAAAATACTGTGTATACATCAATACATCTCTGCATATAACATATATTTGGGAACACAACGTGCACTTATGATGCATTTATGTTTCACATTTGCATAATTTCCCCAATTTTATGCAGCATTTCACTTATTTCTAATGCGAAGTAAAATAATTGATATACTTGTGAAATATTTATTTTATAGCGCAGCTGCATTACAATAGTAATATATTTGTCTTAGAAACGTTATTTTTTTTATCTCAATCTCAGACAGCAGAGTTTCAGTTGATAAGAAAATACTAAAGCTTTAGGGTTTAACTCTTGAAAGTCGTGCATATTGTAATTTTGCTACAGTAAAAATTTATATAATTATTATAAAAAGTATTTTTTTATTTTACAATGCAGTTGTATTAAAATAGCAATATTTTTCTGTCTTAGAATTATTATTATTAAATCTCAGCAATTTTAATTGATAAGAAAATATTAAAGTTTGAGGGTTTAATTCTTGCAAGTGAAGAAATTAAGTCATAAGTACTGTAATTTTACTACAGTAAAGTAAAAATTATATACTTTTTATAAAATATTCATTTTTCTATTTTGCCATGCAGTTGTATCATAATACTAATATTTTTAACAATTATTATTATTATTATCATCATCATCATAGAGTCCCAATCTCAGTAGATTTGAAAATACCAAAGCTTGAGGGTTTAACTTTTTCAAGTGAAGAAATTAAGTCATAAGTACTGTAAATTTACTAGTTTTAAGTAAAATAATTATATACGTATGAAATATTATTTTTTTTTATTTGACAGTGCAGTTGTATTACAATAGTAATATATTGCTGTCTTAGAAATATTATTATTATTAAATATCATACAGCAGTTTCAGTTGATAAGAAAAACTTTGAGGGTTTAACTCTTTCAAGTGACATTAAGTCATAAGTACTGAACTTTACATAAATAAAAAATGTATATACATTTATGAAATACTCATTTTTTTTATTTTACAGTGCAGTTGTATTGCAATAGTAATATATTTCTGTTTTAGAATTATTATTGTTGTTGTTGCTGCTGTTGTTATTATATCCCTATCTCAGATCTTATACTGTTGAAATGTTTTGCCCTTAATTTTGTGGCAATTTGTCACAGTGGCATCTAAAATGGTACTTAATACAGATATATTCAAAAGTATTGTATTGAAGTTAGGTTTTAGTATCGCGACAACACTAATTAAAAAAAAATTTGCATCAGTAATCGTTTGGCATTACATGTTGACTTCCTAAACTGAAATCTAATGGAACGGTGAGGAGTCTAATGCTCTTCAATCATAATCCACACAGCATCCAAACTCTTGCTTACATCATCGTCCTCTTTCGTCTTCACTTTGGCTTCCTCCAGCTCAGCTCGGACTCTGTTTGGACAAAAACACACAAGCTTCACTCACACACAAAAAAAAAAATTGTCTGGATTGCTGATATATGTCTCTGTGTCTAATGACAAACTTTTTGAGCTCCTCCTCCAGCTCTCTGTTCTTCTCCTCCAGTTTGTCTTTGGACTGTCTCAGGACCTCCAGCTCCCCCTGAAGAACATCTTTTTCACACACCAGCTCATCCACATGAGCGATCAGATCGTTCTTCACCACATTCAGAGCGTTCCTGCAGCAAACACAGTATTTAGACACAACTAAATCTACAGTATAAGTTATTAGTTTGCTTTCTGATTTGAATGTGTTGTAAAAGAAAAACTCCTTACATAGACATTAAATATGTATTTCTATTGCTTGATCCTCCTTGATTGTATAAGACAGACAACACACATACAGCAGGTCCAGTCATGTCTGATTCACAGGCGATTTACTCTTATGAACCAATTATTTTCAATGAATCATTCAAAGACTCACAATCCAGTCCCCAACTAATAAGGTATCAGTGAAAATGTCTTTAATTGACTGAAACGCCATTATTACTTTCAGTCACATCAGACATGAACTGAACCAAGAATTGTGTACTTTATATTCTTCATACTGATTTCATACTATCATTCTGTTGTAATAAATGGCATTTGAATCTAATAAGACTTGCAAAACAAGATCACTGCAGTCATTTCTACTTTTCAGTCCAGTTGATATGATTTTCTTTCAAGCATTGCTGTAACTCCTTTAAAACAGCAGATGGCAGTAGAACCATTGCATATGGAGTAAATATGGACTAAATACAAACAGTTTGGCGTTTTCACAGGCCACATACTAATGCCATATTATGACTTACTTTGTCACATTCAGAGCGTTCCTGCAGCAAACACAGCAATGCAGCTTCAAGAAACAGAAATCTGTGTGTTTTTAATAATTTATTTAGACACAACTAAATCTACAGTATAAGTTATTAGTTTGCTTTCTGATTTGAATGTGTTGTAAAAGAAAAACTCCTTACATAGACATTAAATATGTATTTCTATTGCTTGATCCTCCTTGATTGTATAAGACAGACAACACACATACAGCAGGTCCAGTCATGTCTGATTCACAGGCGATTTACTCTTATGAACCAATTATTTTCAATGAATCATTCAAAGACTCACAATCCAGTCCCCAACTAATAAGGTATCAGTGAAAATGTCTTTAATTGACTGAAACGCCATTATTACTTTCAGTCACATCAGACATGAACTGAACCAAGAATTGTGTACTTTATATTCTTCATACTGATTTCATACTATCATTCTGTTGTAATAAATGGCATTTGAATCTAATAAGACTTGCAAAACAAGATCACTGCAGTCATTTCTACTTTTCAGTCCAGTTGATATGATTTTCTTTCAAGCATTGCTGTAACTCCTTTAAAACAGCAGATGGCAGTAGAACCATTGCATATGGAGTAAATATGGACTAAATACAAACAGTTTGGCGTTTTCACAGGCCACATACTAATGCCATATTATGACTTACTTTGTCTCCAGTAGCTGTGTGTTCTCATGGATCAGGTGTTCGACTTCACGACCCATACCTACATGACAGCAATACAAAGCAGATTTCATGTGACAAAAAATACTCGAGCACAGATCTCTGAAAACCCCACGAATGCTGATTTGACCATTTATGAGACAGAGAACACTTTTCTGGAGAATAGAAATGATCAAGAAATCATGCTTACCAAATAAATTAAGGTCTGAAATTGGCATGCAAACCAAAAAACAAGGAAAGGGTCAGTCAATGACCAAAATAAATAAGAGTGACACTAAATTACTAAGGATCTACAAATAAAAACTGTTCTAACACAGTATCTTAACCAGATGCAATAAAAAAAAAAAGCAACAATGAATTTGTCTTAACCAGCTGCGACAAGCATTTTTTGGTGGCTTGTTTTCTAATGTTGTCGTCTTTTTTTTTGCTTTAGTGTGGACAGACAAGTTACTTGTTGCTAGAAACCTGTCGTGTCGCACCTGGTGAAGATACAATGTACGGAAATGAGAGGACAAAATAAAGAGGAGTGTAAACATACACACCAGAGAACTCGTCTGGGGGAAAGAAAAGCCACAAACATGGAGGAAAAACAACATGATTAGATGGGCTGTGAACGTCAGTGAGGAATGATGGGCTTAGATAAGATGATGAATAAAAGTAACTAATGACTGATGTCTCCACTATTAGAGGAGAATGACATGAAGGAAAAAGACACAACAAACATGCAATTTGGACTTCCATAGAACTCAAAAGTAGACACTTTGAGTCAGTGTTATTTTAGTATCATTGAAATACTATTACAGTTTTTGTTAATTTTTTGCATTAGATTTTATTTTTATATTTTCTATTTAATTTGAATGGAATTTTTAGTTTTTGTGTCATTTTTATTAGTTTTTTTTTTTATATGCCTGTATAGTTTTTATTAATATTTTGAATTAAGCTTTTTAATATTTTCTGTTTTCATTTAAATTGTAAATTTTTATCAAATTTTTAGTGTTTTTGTCATTTTTGTATTAGATTTTTTTATATGCCTATTTAGTTTATATTAATATTTTGCTTTAGCAATGTTTTAGCAATTTTTATAGTTTTTTTGTCAATTTATTTGTTTTTCATTTTTAAATATGCCTATAGTTTGTTTTAATATATCAAGTTAAACTAAATGAAAATTATAAAATTAGTTCAATTTTTATATTTTATGTTTTATCATTTCAAGTATTGATTTTTTTTTAAAGATATTTTTAGTTAACTATAATAACCGTCTTTGAATCATGTGCTTTCAAATGTCAGACAACAAAAGCACCAATACAGTAGTTTTGACATTTCAAGTATTGATTTTTTTTTAAAGATATTTTTAGTTAACTATAATAACCTTCTTTGAATCATGCGCTTTCAAATGTCAGACAACAAAAGCACCAATACAGTAGTTTTGAAGTCATATGATAACAAATCTAAATCGCTGTTCACTGATAGTTTTCCCCTCCACGGATCTTGAGAAGTGGATCAGTTTGATTCTTAAACCAATCATTCAGACCAGCTCTGTGAAATGGAAGAACTATTTTAATCAATAAGATCCGGTTTAAGAGAACAATTAATTCATAAGTCAGATGTCAGTCTTGTGAAGTGCAAGGAAACTATTAAAAAAAAAAATTTAAAAAAAAAACTTAACTCAGTCCGTTCCAAAGCTACTGTATGGCTTCAGAGGACTTGGAATGTAGTCATTGACTTATATGATACTTTTATCGAGCATGAAAGCCTCAAATATCATTCACTTTCATTACATTGATGAGTGGCCAGGATATTCTTCAAAAATCCATCATTTAAGAAAGAAAGGAATTCACACAGGTTTTATGAGTAAATGTTCATTTGTTGGTTGAACTGTTCCTTCAGTTTAAGGCAGAAAGCATGCTGATCTGAGCTCTGGTTGACTGAGAACTTACCCAGCAGATCAGCGCCTTCATCCACGTCTCCTATGAGATCGGTTCCTGCTGATGAGAGCTCCTCAAAGAGAGAGTCAGTGTTACGGTCAAAGGCCATGTTCTCGATGCCTTTAGTGGGAGTGCTAGAAACAAACCAAGATGAAGAACAGACATAAGACAGAGAAAGCCGCTTCGCCTAACAATGTCCAGATGGTTGCTGAAAGTGCGTATGGAATGAAGATCCTCTGAGAGCAGAAAACATAAGCTGCTGGGTCGGTGTGATAAGGAAAGCACTGTGAATGAATGATTGAATCAGTGTGGACGTACCTGGAGCCTTTGCATCCACTCAGATCCATGTCCAGCTCTGGTGTGGACTCAATGATCGCCTGGACCTCTGATCGCTCTGCATTCTCACTTTGATCGGCTCCTGAGCACAAAGATGTATCAGTTAGGTGCGTTTCAAATGGTCTAACGTGTTAAAATTCATCTGTATAATACATTATTTAACTTTCACACTAGAGGCTTTGGTGCAGACAGTGTGATCGTAGTTTGAACACATGTACATCAAATAAATGCAGTTTGTTTCAAAAGGGGAGCTGACATCATTTTAAGTGAGCCACTTGAGAAGTGGATCAGTTTGATTCTTAAACCAATCATTCAGACCAGCTCTGTGAAATGGAAGAACTATTTTAATCAATAAGATCCGGTTTAAGAGAACAATTAATTCATAAATCAGATGTCAGTCTTGTGAAGTGCAAGGAAACTATTAAAAAAAAATTTTTAAAAAAAAAACTTAACTCAGTCCGTTCCAAAGCTACTGTATGGCTTCAGAGGACTTGGAATGTAGTCATTGACTTATATGATACTTTTATCGAGCATGAAAGCCTCAAATATCATTCACTTTCATTACATTGATGAGTGGCCAGGATATTCTTCAAAAATCCATCATTTAAGAAAGAAAGGAATTCACACAGGTTTTATGAGTAAATGTTCATTTGTTGGTTGAACTGTTCCTTCAGTTTAAGGCAGAAAGCATGCTGATCTGAGCTCTGGTTGACTGAGAACTTACCCAGCAGATCAGCGCCTTCATCCACGTCTCCTATGAGATCGGTTCCTGCTGATGAGAGCTCCTCAAAGAGAGAGTCAGTGTTACGGTCAAAGGCCATGTTCTCGATGCCTTTAGTGGGAGTGCTAGAAACAAACCAAGATGAAGAACAGACATAAGACAGAGAAAGCCGCTTCGCCTAACAATGTCCAGATGGTTGCTGAAAGTGCGTATGGAATGAAGATCCTCTGAGAGCAGAAAACATAAGCTGCTGGGTCGGTGTGATAAGGAAAGCACTGTGAATGAATGATTGAATCAGTGTGGACGTACCTGGAGCCTTTGCATCCACTCAGATCCATGTCCAGCTCTGGTGTGGACTCAATGATCGCCTGGACCTCTGATCGCTCTGCATTCTCACTTTGATCGGCTCCTGAGCACAAAGATGTATCAGTTAGGTGCGTTTCAAATGGTCTAACGTGTTAAAATTCATCTGTATAATACATTATTTAACTTTCACACTAGAGGCTTTGGTGCAGACAGTGTGATCGTAGTTTGAACACATGTACATCAAATAAATGCAGTTTGTTTCAAAAGGGGAGCTGACATCATTTTAAGTGAGCCACACACAGCACCATTTATGGAGAATAAACACAAAAACTGTGATAAATCATATAATTAAATAAATCATGCATCTCACTGTTTTGCTTTTTATTGCCTTAAATTTAATTAAACTAAATTTCAAGGCTTAAAATGGAAACCCTGAGCAAAGCAGCGAAAGAAGAGCATTAACGGGAGGGAGACAAATTGCATTTGGATTGTCTACTGTGACTGTGACATTAGGAGTCACCTGAAGATGCCACAGCATGCTGTACGCCGATGTTCTTACTGCTGTCGGGTTTAGCGCTGCTTGAGCCCAGGTTCCTGTTCAAACCCTCGGCCTCCTCCGTCCGCGGCGTGTCCATCGCTACAGCTGACGTCGCTGCAGACATGGTCGTGCCGGATTTGGACTCTCCCCTACCGGCATCAGAAAGTTCATCCTGAAAACAAACCCATCAAGCATTACCAGCAGCATAAGCAATAAGCACGGAGTCATATCAAGTATATATGAATAAACAGCCATCGATCGCACTTATGTGCTAAATGAGACTGGGTACGGTTCACATTAATCATAAAGACTAACACAATATCATCACCTCATGCTCTGCACACCATGCTCTTGTCCTGCGATGAGGACAGACATGCTGCATGCAGATTAATTTAGAAAGATTGTTAACTGGCTTTAAGTAATTAAATTAACACTGACCATACTATATAGCAGAGATAAGCAATCTTCACTTACATACCAGAAGTTTGGACTAAGAATTTTTTTTTTCTCATCAAGGATGCATTAAATTGTTCAGGAGTGTCAGTAAAGACATGCATAATGTTAAAAACTAAAAATTCTATTTTAAATGAATGCTGTTCTTTTAAACTTTCTGTTCATCTGTGAATCCTGAAAAATAAAATGTGTGATCGTTTCCACAGAAACGTTCAGCAGCACAACTGTTTTCAACATTGATAATAATCAGAAATGTTTCTTGAGCAGCAAATCAGCATATTAGAATGATTTCTGAAGATCATGTGACACTGAAGACTGGAGTAATGTTGCTGAAAATTCAGCTTTGATCACAGCAATAAATTACATTTCACAATATATTGACAGAAAACAGCTAAATTGTAATAATATTTTAAGTTGTAATTATATTTCACGGTTTTTACTGTATTTTTGATCAAATAAATGCAGCCTTGCTGAGCAGAAGAGACTTCTTTCAAAAACATTAAAGGACTGATGATCAGAGAGAAAACGGCAGCAAACAAAATATATGATTTTTGAGTCTACATTTTGAACATTCAGTTGAGCTTTTACCAATATAAATCATGACAGAAAGTACAAAATTTGAGTGGGGGAAAAAACACTGACACACAAAACACGCATGATTTAGTGGCATTAAAAACAATATATAAACTTAAATAAATATTCCAGGTTATTATTCACTGGCCTTTTTCCCCCAATACAATGAATAGAGACTGAAGCTTTAAATAAAGTTATTTCAAGCTTCATAAAAGATACAAAAGCACCGTAAAGATGGTTTACACTGTTGCTATTTTGAGAAGTTAGAAGTTGAAAATAACCGGGAATATTATTTGGACCACATTGAAAATTGCAAGTGAAACTGCAAGCAATAACATCAACCACACAGATGCTGACTACAACCAAAACTACAGTTTAACTCAAACATCACCAGGGATATTGACTACATTTGTAAGCTATTTATTTGGTACTCACTCCCATGAGTTGACCTATATGTTGTTTAAATGTTAGTATGTGGTTGCAGGCAGCAGTTTGTGGACTATGAATGCACTTTTCACTATCGATACAAAAACAGTAAGGGGTGTGGAGACGAGCCAAACAGAGCACACTACACACTACGCTGCAGCTGCCACGGAGGTTATGGCAGGACTAGCAGACTGGACTACCTTACTGGAGTCGCTCCACTGGGTTTCCAAATTCTCCTGTGAACTCTTACCATCCCCTCTCCTGAGGGATTCATTCGCCTCCAGCTGCCCAGAGAGAAACGTACAGTAAGCAACACATAGGTAGAGCAACACTGCCCCTTGTTTCTGTTTATCATGCACTCAGCCAGGTGGCTGATGGGAACTGCATGAGCATTATATAAAAAGAAAATCAGGTCAGTCCTTCCCCAAAAAGCATTAGGAGCCTGCTTGTCAAATCCAGATTAAGCTGTAACTACAGTAAAATGAACTGTAGGCCAGGATTACACATAATCCCATGGTCAATCAAAAAGCATGACAGACAGTTTATAGGAAACTTTGTGTATTTTATGGTGGACTTTTTAATGGAGCCAGATTGAACTAAAGCTTTAAAACCAACATGAAATAACAATGGGAACCCATTTTAATTTCCATAATGTGATGCATTTCAGAGTCAAACCAGATACTCAGCGAAGATACACTTTTCAAAGTCAAATGTCCAGTGTGTGGCGATAAAAATGAATTTTGTTTTATCCAAGAGATGAATGTGAATCTGTTTTTTTTTTTATGTTGGTTGTTGTACATATCACGACAGTTCAGAAATGAAAAGCACTAAAAGGTTAATGTGGTATCACATTTTGAACCCTAACCCGACCCCAAAAGCTAACCCGATCATGTGATTACAAAAGCAAATGTGAGATAAAAACACATTCGCTGAATCAACCATGTGATTTTATCTCGTGTTTTAATGTACTCGTACCCAAGCGCTTCACTTCACAAGTGCAATGTTGTACCGGGTGCGTTACCGAGCAAGTTTACTGGGTCAGAAAAGACAAACATATGAAGTGGGTTATGAGATACAAATATCAAAATGTATTAGTTTACAAATCATGCACTACAATAAAACTGTTTTGAGCTCATAGGATAGTATTGCGCAAGGAACTATGCGAAAATAAGTCTTTATTAATCAATAATCTGCCACTTTAATCATAATTTGTGTGAAAAGGAATAAAAGCTTGTGGTGTTTTACTGCCACTCGTGTTCATTTCAGCTAGAAACTGCGGTGAATTGTATGTATATGTACGTTTTTTAAGTTTTTCCAATGAGCCTGAACGCTCACATGCTCCGAATGTCTTTCTCTATTGACAAAGAATATCAGAAGATACATGAGTGAAAATGTGAATGTTGACATTTCTTGTTTTGTTTGTTTGTCTACACAGAAGAAAAACAGTACAGTGGCAAATTTGGCAAAAATTAGGCCAGTTTTCGAACTCTGAGGCCGCTGCCCTCCAGCTCTTCAGATAATGAGATGTATTATTAATGTGACTTTTCAAACAGCACTACACCTGGTGACTGGGCTCTATATAAAGAACCAAAGCTCTCATTATAATCAATCGGTTATGGAAGTACAACTAATCCACAGGGAGCGGCAGGGACCGATAATAGGTTTTACACTCCTGTTTGGAAAGCACAAACTTCAAAGCGCTCTTTCTTCTCCCTGACATATGCGCACAAGCCAACAAAAGCACAAGTGCGCACACACAAAACCCTGGCTGCAAGATGCTCCCATACTCTCTCGGGTTTCCATGGCAGCATGTGCCCACTTTTTCTCAATGTGGCAGTTCAGAGCTGTTTAACCTGAGGAGAGGCTGACAGCAAGTGATGGCCTAGTAGGCTCTCAGAAGCAGCAGCGCTGAGACTCTGGGGGATGATATGGAGAGAAATGCAGAGTCACGGAGCGCACAAAGGCCAGTCTGTATCAGTCCACAGTGGGAGTCTGATGGAGCCTTTGTGCTTCTGAAACTCAGACGACTCACCAGTGGCCTTGATGGGGTCTTATAATGAGAAATCAAATATTCTTTGATCTTTTGAAATAACAGAGCTTGATGTACACCTACTGTGACTTTCAGAAGTCAAAAGACTGCATTAAAAAGGGCTTGAGCTTTCACAACTTTTTGACATCAGGCTGATTTATGCATCAGTGAGTCACGATGAAGTAATATGGATGAAGCAGAAAAGATAATATTATTCATAAACAGATAAGCTGCCAAATGATGGGCTGTTTCTGTCTGGATGTAGCACCTACTGCTCTGCACTTTCTTCCAAATGAATTGGAAAGAGTGGTTAATGTTCATTTTAACAAAACAAACAATGCTGTTTGCACACTACATGAAGATTATCATATAAAATACTGTATATTTTAATATAAAAATATTTTTGCCAGAACTTTTATTTTGAATCTTCATTCAGTGTGCGTAAACAGCATTGATTGTTTGGTAATAAGTCTTATTAACTGAAATAATAAGTTTGACAATGCAACAACACTTTGTTAATTATCAGTCAATTAGTCAATCTTTAACAACTCCTCTGATTATTTCAGCTAATTGTAACACCAAATACTCCACATAAAAGATCACAGAGCTCCACACACATGACATGCAGGGGGAAAAAACAAGATACAGTGGCCATGAATTAACAATTAACTCCCACAACTTATTAATTTAGATAAACAACCCTATAGTGGACATGATTTAACTGTATATGTATATATGTATGTATACTGTATGTCTATGTATAAATGTATGTATATGTATATATGTATGCATATGTATATTTTTTTCCTTCATGTCATGCAGAGGGTTCTGCACTTTTCTATGACTAAGTAGGAAAAAAAACAGACTTATTTATATTACAAATAAAAAAAAATTTAATATGAGGGAATGAATTAAAAATATTAATGTGTGGCTATAATGTCTATTTTATCTTCTGGATGTCATGCACACACACACACACACACACACACACACAAAAGAAATTATGTTCTCGTATCTTTCAAGATGAAAATAGAAAAGCAAGTAGGTCAAATTGTAACAGAAAAAGCAGTCAAGAATATTTTTGCACACAAACAAGAATTAAGTGGAAAATATAGAAGCAATACTTGGTATATGAAAAATAGTGAGACATGGAACTGTAAAGAAGTGCATATAAAGTGGAAAAGAACGAAATCTTCATTATGGGGGAGAATAAAATGAGGTGGTACAGAAGTAAACAAGGATTTCTGAGGGCGGAAATGCTCATCACACACCATCAGACTCCAGCAGTGTAAGCACTCTTCTGCTTCTGAGAGCTGAAATATGACCGTCATCCTTCAAAAACTCCTGCATCAGGCTCAACATTGAGACAGGCTTCAAGGTCAGTCTATTCTAAAACGTGAGAGATTGACATTGCCATCGTTGCTGACAAAATCAATGTGAATCAGGGAAGAGGAAAGGATTCAGATCAGTCTAGTGGTCAGTCAAGATGGGTTTTCCCAATGGCAGATTCTGTAACTTCTACATTTGTTACTCAAAATCTTCTGGGTGAGAACTACCCAGTTAGGGAGCACATGAGTCAAATGGTTTGTTTGTCTTGAGCTTTGAGAGGGTTGTGAACATTAACACGGCAGGAAGAGGTTGATGGCAAACGATTACTTCATTAACATGAATATGTATGAAGGGGCCTAGTGCATGTATCTCTATGGGAGATGGAAGGTTCCAGAGCAGGAAAAAGAGGATGTTTTGTAATGCTGAGAACTGACCCAGGATCAGCCCTGGCCTGTTTGTCTGGCTCTTGGCCCTGTTAGGGCTCTGTTTAAGCATGCAGGGCACAGCAGGTCCTCAGAATGAGCTTCCTTCCCGCTGGCAGTGCCGCTCAGGCTTCTTAAACATATGTTCTGCGCAGATCCATTCAGAGTGAAACTCCCTCAATACAAACTAACGGTGTCGTCATCGCTTTTACTCCCCCCAAACCCATGTTCACTTTCTGGGAAGCAGATAACAGCCTGCTCTGGGTGCTGTTGTCAACAGAATAGCACTGATGATGACAACATGATGATTCGCTAGTGGGGCTGGGAATTGGCACACATTTTAAAATTCAATGCGATTCACAAGCTCTTGATTTGATTTGATTTGACATTCATTCATTTGGATATATATAGGGCTGTGTGATAAAACGATAACCATAATTATCGTTAGGGCTGTGCAATTAATCGAAATACAGTTTCGATTTCGGCCTCCAACGATTATGAAAAGACAATAATCGAGATAAAACGATTATTGTGCCCCATTCCGCCCCTTTTCCAGCGTTGCGCTATCGTTCCTCCATAAAAGCCCAATTTCACATGCAAATCAGTAAAATCATGTAACGTGACTTTTGCAAAAAGGCATGTGCTTGCTTTATTGAAGTGTATAAGATTTATTCATGGTTTTAAAAGCGCTAAAGAGAACTTGTGCTGTTCCTCTGGAAGATTTCTGTGCATGCGCTCCGGAACAGAACATGGACATGTAAAGTCAACTTTAGGTCAAGCTGCGCAACTAAATGGTCAAATACACGCAAAAATGTTTTAAAAATGCGGCGCTTCGTGATTATTCATGTAAACCTTCATCGGTCATGTAATAAATGAACAAACAGTTGAGAAAGAAAACACATATGTAACGGTAAAATTGGATCCGTGCGGCTCTTAAAGTGACAGCGGCTATATTCCTGCTTTGACTGTGTGCTTAATATTAATCAAATAACAAAAACAAAGACAAAATCACACACTGCTCTTGAGTGAAGGACTTTTGCAGCTTTAATAAGAAACAAAGAAGTTCAATTCTTACAGTGAAGACTATATATGCGGTTTTATTTTACATTTGATTATTCATTTCTGTTAAATGAATACTTGAGACTTAAAAAAAACCTTAAAGCACAGTTTGTTTCATTTGTATCTTTTTATTTTATTGCATTTGTCCTTTGCTTTTTTTTTTTTTTTATTACCGACAGTTTAATTATTTTTTTAAATAATTGAGGAATTTTTTGTTTATTACCGACAGTTTCATTATTTTTTTTAATAATTTTGAGGACTTTTTTGTTTGTTACTAATATCAGTTACCCTAATACTCTGCTGTGGTATTGAGAATTGTATCGTCATCATTTACCATGGATTTACTGTAGTAACACTAACTGCACCATGCTATTGTGTTAGAAATGTGGGATATTCATATGGAATTTTATTATATTATTAATGTAGACATAAATATATTAAAGGAGTAATGGAATATAACTACATTATTTTTTGTGATTAAGTTGTAGCATTTGTGCATTTATACTAAATGTAGATTTAGATACAATTACCTAGAAAATATATAGTTACATTTTTAACCATGGTATTGAGGTGCGTTGGTATGTGTGGTTTTAACTGTGGTGATCATGATCTAAATGTATGCTCCTATGGAAGACCAATGGTTAATTAAAAGAAAACTCAGTCATAATAATTACATTTCACCATATAAAAATGAGGATGTTACAATTTTTACCGATGTGACTGTTTTTTTATAATAAACATAAATTTACATCTGCAAACTGTGCTGAAGACAGTCATCAAAGTCAGGCAACACAAACCTTTTACGTGATTTGACACAATATCACTCAATATCACTATGAAAGTTGAGACTTTCATATCAAAAGTAACAAAGCACAAAGTTTATGGTGATTTTTGGATGGCATGTGTACTGTAAATAATATTTTGTTACGGTTCATTCATGCATCAACACAAAACAGCATAGACTAAAAGATTGATCTTGGGATTTAAGAATCAATATTGGTTAATCGAGAAATCAACTGTCAACCCAGTCCTACTCTATTTTAAGGAATATTTTAAGGCTTTTTATATATTTAAAAATTAGGCCTTTTTTTACCATACGCTCCCAAACTAGGGATGTAATATAAGTAAATTATCTGCAAACCGGTGTGTTTCTCACCTTAAGGCTGGTGTTGGAGCGCGGGTGGCTGATATTGTTGTATCTCCATGTGTCCGTTCCTGGAGTCTCCACAGCCTCCCTGTGCAGATCGGGGGTCATCACATCACTTCCCGGCAATGAAAAAATACCCAGAGAGACAGGACGCTCCTTCCTGAATACACACAAAACATACGATTGAACACTTAAGCAAGAAACCTTATGGATTACATAATGTCTTGTATTCCGATATCAACAGAGCATTTTTCGCAGCAGCTCATATCAAGTATTTGGTAGACATGACACTATACTGCTACCAAAACAAGAATTACATTGGCTTAAACTAGATTTTTATTCCATTTTCTTCTTCTGACCATCAATTTGCACTGGCTACCAGTAGCTGCTCGCATAAAATTCAAGGCATTAATGTTTGCCTACAAAACCACCACTGGCTCTGCACCCATTTACCTAAATTCATTACTTCAGATTTATGTGCCTCTAGAAGCTTGCGTTCTGCAAGTGAACGACGCATTATTATATATATATACCTTGCTACGTGTACTGCGTTAGGCTAACCGAGACTTGTCATTTGCACTTATATATTGTTGCTCTTTTGTTAGTTTTGACTGCTTTTATTGTCCTCATTTGTAAGTCGCTTTGGATAAAAGCGTCTGCTAAATGACTAAATGTAAATGCTTTCGGACTAAAGACTCACTACCACTATGATGGTACCACTACAATTGGACTGACAATTTTCCCAGTATTTCCCAGTAAGGAGTTTAAAGGGGTTTCTAGGGTGTTTGGAGAGGTAAGTAGGGTGTTGCTAAGTCAAAAAGCGAACTCAAGTCTTTATGACATTAGGGCCTTTCGCACCGCTTTAGTTCCAGAACTAAATGTACAGTACTAAAGTACTGGGACGATTTTGCGCGAACTATTTCCCAGTACCATTTAAAGGGTTGCATTCGCACCGAGAGTGTGTACTAAGAAGTGACGTAAGCCAGTCGACAGCGTCGTCATTTGTGCGCGGCGTTCAACAACAGAAACAAAGAAAAACAACATTAACAACAGGAGGATGGAAGACGCTGTGATCGGACCAGTTGTGCTGGTTAGACCCTGCTCCGGAGTAGGAGCTAATTTGGTTCTCGAAAAAGGCAGTCCGGTACTAAAATCGCACCCAGTTCCGGCGGTGCGAAAACGCCAAAAAGTGGGTAGTTCCACAATTAGTTCTGGTACTATGAAAAGGTTCCCGCGGTGCGAAAGGCCCTATTCTGATTCTTCCACATCTCAATGCAAGTCTATGATATGTTTTTGTCTGTTTTGGGTGTAAGAAATATGAGCAACAGCAATAACGAATTATGAACTAAATAGTAAACATTATAGATTACATAATGTCCTTTATTCAGATTTATTCAGATATGAATGGAGCATGTTTTTCAACAATTTCATATCAAGTTTAGGGTGGAGATGAAATCATATTGCATTGGTTTCACTGCATTTTTACACAGTTTTTTTTTGGCAAAAAACTCATTGCCACAGTGTTACAACCGGACTGACAACATTCCCAGTAGGTGTTTTAAGTGGTTTCTAAGGCCTTTGGATCAGTGACAAGCCAACAAGCCAACATGAGTCTTTATGCTTTTCTGATCCTTATACATGTCTCAATAGAAGTCTATGGTGCACGTTTTCAGGTTTTTAGATTTAGGTGCATGAAGTATGTGCCTTAGCAAACAGCACAAACATCAGAGCTCCTCTAGGAGAGCAGAGGAGCGTTTGATTGATGGGGCTTTTCTTTTGTCTTCTCTGATTGTCTGTCTTCCTGTTGTGGGTTGCCATAGAGCTGCATTCAGAGCCTGAACCTGCTGACTGCACATTCAGAGCGGCTCTGCTCACATGAGCAGGATTCACTCTATTCAGCTGGAACAGTACAGTAAGGAAAAAATGTAAGCACAGGTTTTTTTTTGCCAAATTTGAGGAAGTGTGAATTTCAACTACTACCACAAAAATCTGCGATAACGCAACTAATCAGACGTGCTGTATCTCTACAGAGGAACAAGCGTCCCAAAAGTCGAGTGCACCTCAGTGACGTGTGTTAAGTGAAAATAAAAGGGAGTAAATTAATGCATATCAGAGCTTCGTACATCAGACAGCTCCATGAACGCACATCAATACTCATGCTGAAGGCAAAACCTTGCGTAATCACACACGTCAGAGGACACGTAGTGACAGTCACATATGTCATGCAATAAAGGTTGAGTTGTAGAAGTTCAGGTCCGAAGTTCAATTCATGAAGAGCTATTACAGCACAGGCAGTTTCTGTTTCAGACTATTTATAAAAGCAGAACCAGAAGAAATCCTGGAAGAAACTGGTCAAAAGCAACTAATATGATGTTTGCATTGGAACAGCAAGCCAAGTCCAGTTATCTGCAACTAAATTATACAAAAGCTAGATGAAAAAGATGAATCTTTGATGGGTTCAGAAGCAAGAACAGTTTCCCTTTTATCAAAACACAGAAAGCAAGTATTTCAATTCTCGCGATGAAACAAAGCAAGCTGCTCTCTGGAGTCAGGATAAATTAGAGGTAGTTAACAGCAGGATAACAAGCTTTCTAAACAATCAAAATCACTTTCAAAATCTACTGAAGTTATGTTAGCATATCACAGTCAGAAATGGCTATTTGTTGAATATTAAATCACATTTGTATCCATTTTTTATTACCCAAATTATATTTATCAGTCTTTAGCTTTGCTCATGAAAAGAAAACTATTGTCAGCTTTACAGAATTACCCACTGATAGTACAATAAATATTAACAATTAAAAAAAAAGTCTACTTTGGAAACTTATTTAAACTTTTGTGACACTGTCATGACAATTAAGCACATTTTGACCTCCAAGTCATTTTAATGATGTTAAAATACACTATAGTTCAAAAGTTTGAGGTTGGTAAGGCTTTTGATTAAGGAAGTCTCTTCTGCTCACCAAGGCTGCATTTATTTGACCAAAAATACAGTAAAACAGTAATACTGTGAAATATAATTACAATTTAAAATAGCTGTTTTCTGTGAATATGTTGTAAGTGTCCTTTATTTCTGTGATCAAAGCTGTATTTTCAGCATCATTACTCCAGTCTTCAGTGTCACATGATCCTTCAGAAATCATTCTAATATGCTGATTTGCTGCTCAAGAAACATTTCTGATTATTATCAATGTTGAAAACTGTTGTGCTGCCCAATATTTTTGTGAAATACTGATACATGACACTGTGATGCATTTTATTTTTCAGGATTCTTTGATGAAAATAATTTTCAAAAGAACAGCATTTGTTTGAAATAGAAATCTTGTGTCACATTATAAACAGCTTTACTGTCACTTTTGATCAATTTAATGTGTCCTTGATGAATACATTTAAAAATATATATATTATATATTTATCTGACGGTAGTGTTACAAGTGTAGGGCTCATTATTTTTTTTATTTTTTTTTATTTTAAATATTAAAGCTCAGGTTACAATGTATACATGTTTTATAATTTCAATCACCCGAACAGGACACCACAAACATGAAACCTGCTTAACATCTCCAAACAATCAACAGAAAGCTCTTCAAAGCATCAAACAATATCAGGTGTTCAATTGGAGCTGTACTGAATGCAACTCTAGTGCACTAAGGAAGTATGGAAGCACAGAACAAAATGAAGCCACACAGAATAAGTGAAGCCACAAAGAATGATATGCATTTCTCTGACAGAACACCAGCAAAGAGACAGAACCCTGCACTGTATTGACAAGAGAAATGAACTCTGTGCTGTGTGACTCTCAGCTCTGCCGGTTCTCGCCGCATCAATGCTTGATCCACTCTTGTTTACTACATTCTCTCGACTCGTCTCAAACACGATGAACAAGCAACGCAGTAAAATACAAACACAGACTGACAGAAATGCAGGGAAAACAGAAGCTTAACTTGAAGAGGATATGACAGCCAGTGAGAAGAAAACTAGGCATCATCCACACACACATACTGTCGCTGCGTACCTGCTGATGCGGGGCAGGGAGTGTGTGATGGCGGGCAGGCCGTTAGAGACAGAATAATGCACCAGCAGCAGAACGGAGAGAGAAACCAGAACGGCAGAGTTGATGACCACCGCTCCCCCCACGAAGCCAAAGACAAACAGCAGCATGCATCCCGGACTCATGGCTGCCTCCACGCACTATGGGCCGCCCGCTGCCCCCCGAAACGCGAAAACAATCCCATCAACACCGGCACAGCAGCGCGAGGATCAGAGTGTGTGTGTGAGCGCGGCTCTGCAGCCTCTCACTGCTGTGACATCATCCACACGGCGAACGCGCGCACACACACACACATACACATACGAGCGGCTTTGCAGCAGCTGTCTTTTCTTGTGTGCTGCTCACGCACTCCTCTGTTGCCTAATGAACAGCTCTTATGCACTGATTCTGAATGCGTTTTCTGGTTTCTATCCCACAGCTGATTGGTTGTGGGAATAGATGCGTATATGCAGATCAGAGAGAACAACAAACATACTCTAGCTTGTCTCCAGAGAGCACAAAAGCCCAATCCACCTGCTAACAAGCATGAGGTGAATCAATCCCTGACTTTGAAGTGCATGTACTGTATTTATGCAGTGTAAAATATAACAAAGTGCAACTTGTTTTATGGCATTATGCTATGCGTTTTCCGGTTTCTATCCCACAGCTGATTGGTTGTGGGAATAGATGCGTATATACGCAGATCAGAGAGAACAACAAACATACTCTAGCTTGTCTCCAGAGAGCACAAAAGCCCAATCCACCTGCTAACAAGCATGAGGTGAATCAATCCCTGACTTTGAAGTGCATGTACTGTATTTATGCAGTGTAAAATATAACAAAGTGCAACTTGTTTTATGGCATTATGCATATTAAATACTGCAAGGTTTTTCTGTCTTTAACACCACTGAGTATAAAACTATGGAAGTCATTTCTGCCACTGAATAAAAAAATTAAAAAGTAATTTTCATCTCGCAATTCTAAAGTCGCAATTGCAAGAAAAGAAGTGAGAATTCTGGATAAAGTCACATTGCGAGAAATAAAATCTGAATTGGGAGATATAAACGTGCAATCATGAGAAATAAAGATAGAATTGCAAGATGTAAACTCGCGATTGTGAGAAATAAAGTCAGAATTGCGAGATATAAACTCGCAATTGCTTGTAATACTGTATAGTCAGAATTGCGAGAAATAAAATCTGAATTGCGAGAAGTAAACTCGCAATTGTGAGAAATAAAAAGCCAGAATTGTGAGATATAAACTCAGAATTGCGTGTCAAAGTCAGAATTGTGAGATATAAACTTGCAATTATATCTCACAATTGCGACTTTATGAATAAAATATAAAACAATGCAATTGCACCTTTTTATCTAACAATTTTGACATCTTTTCTAAGAAATGCGTAACAGAAACATGCAATTCTGAGAAAAGAAATTTGAATTAGGAGATAAAAAGGTGCAATTACCTTGTTTTATTTTTTTATCAGTGGCAGAAACAGGCTTCAATATAAAACAAATTGTTCTTTAAAGTCAATGCTGAAATAAAAATAATTCTTTGTACAATAAAACTAGTATCAGTGTAAAAATCAGCTTGAATTGTAAGAGGACTGACTTACACCACATACTGCAGATTTTTCCGAATATGATCAAGTTTTTTTTTTAAATAATCCCATAATCCTCTCAGCAGATAGACTCTCCGAACAAATCCATCTATAAACCAACAGGCATGACCTTCACAAGCAACACATGATTCTCACAACATTTGTAACATGGCTCAGTCTAGGACAGGGGTTTTCAAACTGTGGTCCGGTCTGGGTGTCCATCGAAACATTTGAGTGTAAAAAAGCTAATATTTACTTAATTTGACAATTACTATTTCATTCGTCTTTCTAATGTCTGAAAATTAGCTTTGATTATTCTGTCATAGTTTCCAAAAAAAAAGGGTAACATTTTACTTAAAGCCTTTATATATAATGCATTATAAAGGGTTATTAAAGGGTATAACGCATTAAAATATTTCATGTGCGTTGTAATACATTATATCTTGTTGTAAATAATTATAACCGAATTTAAAATGCGTAGTGTAACAATGAATTGATTAGTGTTATAAAATGTATTACCTGTGGTTGCAATTATTTATGAGATTGTATACTGCATTATAAGGTGCATAACAAGGCACAATTAATGCATTAAAACTACTTTTATAATGCATTATACATAAAGGCTTTAAGTAAAGTGTTACCAAAATGACAACACTTTTGTACTTGCATGTTTTTATGTAGTGACACATTTATACAAATAGATGTGAATGGACTTCTTTGTTTGCGTCATTATGTTTTTTTTTTAAGGAACTTAATATTTTAATTGATCATGGATGCATTAAATTGATCAAAAGTGACAGAAGACATTTATAATTTTACAACAGATTTCTATTTCAAATAAATGCTGTTCTTTTAAACTTTATATTCATTCACAAATCCTGAAAAATAAAATGCATCACAATTTCCACAAAAATATGAGGCAGCACAACTGTTTTCAACATTGATAATAATCAGAAATGTTTCTTGAGCAGCAAAGCGGCATATTAGAATGATTTCTGAATGATCATGTGACACTGAAAACTGGAGTAATGATGCTGAAAATTCAGCTTTGATTACAGCAATAAATTACATTTTACTATATATTGACAAAGAAAACATTTATTTTAAATTGTAATAATATTTCAAAATTTTTACTTTTTTTAAATGTATTAAATAAATACAGCCTTGATGAACAGAAGAGACTTTAAAAAAAAAAAAAAAACATTTAAAAAAATCTTACTGGCTACAAACTTTTATTTAATATTTTTATCAATTCATTTAAATTTGCATACAACATGTTGTCTTTAAAATCACACTTACTATTTTCCAGTCACATAGTGAAAATATAACTGTATTTTTAGGATCACAATTTTGGGGGATCCTTATTATTACAATGTTTGTATCTATAAGCGTGAACAGATTAGAGCCGGCCATCACTGAAACCCCTGTAGAAACCATGTCACGTTATGCTTGTGAAGCCTCTGTGAAATACACATTTTCATGCTTCAATTTTCATGCTGTCAGTCTATAACACAATCACCAAGCCATCCATCCCACTGCTTCTGTCTTCATTAACATCTGCCAGACGATTCTCTCTCTCACTCAATCCCTCCATATCACACTCAGCCGAGACACACACAAACCGCTGACCTACATTAGGAGAGGCTCACAGATTTTGCGTGCATGCATGTGGGAGACTTCACGAGGGTTATTTAAGTGCAAAATCACAGCCGCATTATATGGAACTGGCATAAACAGTAAAGCAAAAACTATTAATTATAGCTATACACACAGAAACTGGTTTTAGAAACTGTGTAGGTGGATGAAATATAGTGTAGTATTTGTGAATGAGATCAGAAACCTCCTCACCTAATTCTGCTCTGACTCGTATTGTCTGTGGTCTCTCCCGTCATCTGCTGGTATTTGGTACGTTCCAAGTGCTCCATGTAACTGTGGATCATCTGTGAATCCAAACACACAGTATTCTTTGATGACAGCAGCAAAAGACTACATGCAAAAGCATCTTTTAGGGCTTTGATTCTTCACAACGACACAAAGTCGATTTCCAGACCGTTTCTGCTCCTCTCTGGTGGAACGAGCTGACAACCTACACCTGAACAGCTGAACCATCACAACTTTCAAGGGCCCTGTTTACACCTGGTGTTAAGATGCGTTTTGGTCAAATGGATCACAAGCAGACGAGGGAGACACATTCCCTTTCACACCT
>NW_015626872.1:1247265-1247836 GCF_001515625.1 Sinocyclocheilus rhinocerous
AATGCATTAAAACTACTTTTATAATGCATTATACATAAAGGCTTTAAGTAAAGTGTTACCAAAATGACAACACTTTTGTACTTGCATGTTTTTATGTAGTTACACATTTATACAAATAGATGTGAATGGACTTCTTTGTTTGGGTCATTATGTTTTTTTTTAAGGAACCTAATATTTTAATTGATCAAGGATGCATGAAATTGATCAAAAGTGACAGAAAAGACATTTATAATTTTACAACAGATTTCTATTTCAAATAAATGCTGTTCTTTTAAACTTTATATTCATTCACAAATCCTGAAAAATAAAATGCATCACAATTTCCACAAAAATATGAGGCAGCACAACTGTTTTCAACATTGATAATAATCAGAAATGTTTCTTGAGCAGCAAAGCGGCATATTAGAATGATTTCTGAATGATCATGTGACACTGAAAACTGGAGTAATGATGCTGAAAATTCAGCTTTGATTACAGCAATAAATTACATTTTACTATATATTGACAAAGAAAACATTTATTTTAAATTGAAATAATATTTCACAATATTACTGTTTTACTGTATTTATAT
>NW_015626872.1:1248678-1266793 GCF_001515625.1 Sinocyclocheilus rhinocerous
AATTAATGCATTAAAACTACTTTTATAATGCATTATACATAAAGGCTTTAAGTAAAGTGTTACCAAAATGACAACACTTTTGTACTTGCATGTTTTTATGTAGTGACACATTTATACAAATAGATGTGAATGGACTTCTTTGTTTGCGTCATTATGTTTTTTTTTTAAGGAACTTAATATTTTAATTGATCATGGATGCATTAAATTGATCAAAAGTGACAGAAGACATTTATAATTTTACAACAGATTTCTATTTCAAATAAATGCTGTTCTTTTAAACTTTATATTCATCCACAAATCCTGAAAAATAAAATGCATCACAATTTCCACAAAAATATGAGGCAGCACAACTGTTTTCAACATTGATAATAATCAGAAATGTTTCTTGAGCAGCAAAGCGGCATATTAGAATGATTTCTGAATGATCATGTGACACTGAAAACTGGAGTAATGATGCTGAAAATTCAGCTTTGATTACAGCAATAAATTACATTTTACTATATATTGACAAAGAAAACATTTATTTTAAATTGAAATAATATTTCACAATTTTTACTTTTTTAAAATTTATTAAATAAATACAGCCTTGATGAACAGAAGAGACTTTAAAAAAAAAAAAAAAACATTTAAAAAAATCTTACTGGCTACAAACTTTTATTTAATATTTTTATCAATTCATTTAAATTTGCATACAACATGTTGTCTTTAAAATCACACTTACTATTTTCCAGTCACATAGTGAAAATATAACTGTATTTTTAGGATCACAATTTTGGGGGATCCTTATTATTACAATGTTTGTATCTATAAGCGTGAACAGATTAGAGCCGGCCATCACTGAAACCCCTGTAGAAACCATGTCACGTTATGCTTGTGAAGCCTCTGTGAAATACACATTTTCATGCTTCAATTTTCATGCTGTCAGTCTATAACACAATCACCAAGCCATCCATCCCACTGCTTCTGTCTTCATTAACATCTGCCAGACGATTCTCTCTCTCACTCAATCCCTCCATATCACACTCAGCCGAGACACACACAAACCGCTGACCTACATTAGGAGAGGCTCACAGATTTTGCGTGCATGCATGTGGGAGACTTCACGAGGGTTATTTAAGTGCAAAATCACAGCCGCATTATATGGAACTGGCATAAACAGTAAAGCAAAAACTATTAATTATAGCTATACACACAGAAACTGGTTTTAGAAACTGTGTAGGTGGATGAAATATAGTGTAGTATTTGTGAATGAGATCAGAAACCTCCTCACCTAATTCTGCTCTGACTCGCATTGTCTGTGGTCTCTCCCGTCATCTGCTGGTATTTGGTACGTTCCAAGTGCTCCATGTAACTGTGGATCATCTGTGAATCCAAACACACAGTATTCTTTGATGACAGCAGCAAAAGACTACATGCAAAAGCATCTTTTAGGGCTTTGATTCTTCACAACGACACAAAGTCGATTTCCAGACCGTTTCTGCTCCTCTCTGGTGGAACGAGCTGACAACCTACACCTGAACAGCTGAACCATCACAACTTTCAAGGGCCCTGTTTACACCTGGTGTTAAGATGCGTTTTGGTCAAATGGATCACAAGCAGACGAGGGAGACACATTCCCTTTCACACCTGGTGTTTTGATCGGTCTCCTCTGTCCACTTTTGACCACTTCTGTCATGATTTCTTTTGAGGGGAGGGGCTTTTTCTGATCTTTCGATCTAATATTGCGAAATAAGCTCGCATAATTTACTGATGAGCTGAACACAGTTTTTACTTTTTTCCCCCAAAACTATTTTTAAACGTTTACTGCATGAATAAAATAATTAAAATAATTCTGTTACACATCAGTTGAAATTGCACTGAGAGAGAGATAAAAAAAAAAAAAACACATTAGTCACCTATCAGCAAATCCTTTAAATTTTACCAGCATTCAGAACAGAATTAAGATAAAAATAAGAAAATATGAAAAACATGAAAAAATTCTAGTACAAAATTATATATACAGTTATAAAATAAAACACAAATCAAATACAAATCAGCGCAATCATGCATATTTTCCATATCACACCGGGAAAAACTAAAATATTCTGTGATTTTTGGTCATAAGGATAGGAGTAAGACATCATTTGAATCTGTAAAGGGTTTACTCTTATTTATGTATGCTCACAATGAGAACAAAACTATGACTTTGTAAAATAAAGTAAACAAACAGGATGTGCTTTCAGCCGTCCTTAAATTAAGCTGTTTCCTTAAATGTGTGGTGTGGCCATAAAACTGAAATAAAACTAAGACTTTAGACTTTTAATAAAACTTTGTTTCTTTTGTTTTGTTAATTTGTTAATTATTTAACTGAAACATATTTTGTGCATGTCTCTATTTTATTCCTATCATATCATTTTATTCTGTTTTTCTCTGTTTTCTCCTGTTGTTTAAGCGCATGCAAAAACCACTGAAAAGAAAAACTTATATTTTTAATGGGCCACATACACATATTCATTCTAGTTTAAATCTAATTTAACACTAATTTTGTCGGTTAAAGGATAGGAAATAAACATTGTAATGTTTAAGAATTAGCTCGCGTCCACACTTCAAGCGCAATCCGGTCAAATGCGTTTTCGACTGCATCTAGAAGTGGTCAAAAGTGGACAAGCTCAAAAGGTTTTAGACCCAGTTCAAAAAAAATTCTAATTTCGAATATTCGTCGAATTTAAAATAAAAATCCAATTTTTGGTGTGCGTTAAGGAGGCAGCCTTAACAGTGGCGCACGAGATGCGATGGCGATGTAGGTGTCGTTGCATTATAATGTTTTTGTTAGCCTATCCAGTTGCGTTGTCCACTTGTGATCAGATCGAGGAAAACGCATCTTAATAGCATGTGTAAACAGGGCCAAGAAGCAGAAGACAAAACTTTCAGTATTTAAACAGTCCACAACCTTTGCACTTGAATAAATTAAAAAAATCTGATTTCTCTTCTCTGCATTTCTCCTTTGCTCTGCTTGTCTCCTAATCTAGCTTTTTTATACACATGGCATTGCATACTACAAATGTTGTTGGCTTTGTAACAAATTGCTTATGCAATTATTGAAATGCATAAGCAAATGCTAAGGAATTCTTACCTCTGTGTGTCTCTGATGGAGGGCATTGTACTCTTTCTTCAGCTCGGCTTCACGCTCCTCTAATCTTCCAACTAAAAACAGAAGAGTGAAATCACAGCATGTTTATGTAGATATTTATTTGTTTAAATATGAACACAGGTCTACTGTTATTCAGCTTCAAAGAGAAAGGCTTTCTGAACAAACAGCCTCCTGGGAAAGAGGTCATATGCTGTAGTAACAACACACAGCCAGAAGGGGTCAGTAGAGCAACAGAAATAAAACTGATCCAGGCTTCCATACACTAAAAATTCATCTAAATCTTTTGTAAAAGTTGTCATGTCATCTCAGAGGAGGTCAGATAAGGAACGTGTCTCATAGCTGAGCATGTGGTGTGAAACTGTGAGAAAAACCCCATGTGACCTGATGACTGTGAATTAAAGGAAGGAGGATGACAGAGGGAGAGCAAAAGTTCCTGTGGTGTATAATCATCATCCTCAATCAGAGTCGAACCCTGTCACTCCTTACTTCAGAATAAGCCTTCATTATATCATATGTTTGCTTTTACTGCTAATAAATATATGTAAATACCGAGATAAAGTGATATATCAAATATTCAAGATGCATTACTGGCAAGATCAAATAAATAAAGCGACTTTGTGAATATGATGATTAATGACTATCAAGCTTCCTAAAAGCTGTCTTTACACTAGTTTCAGGATCCTCATCTCTGATGTAAACTTTACTAGGCAAGTTAGTGTTGGCAAGACTAGTTTCCATGAAAGAGTTTGTATGTTTATCAGTGAATAGATTCAGAACTCTGATTCAAATGTGTTCATGTCATCACTCAGCATATTTCTAGTATTAAAATGTTTTAGAAAAAAAAAAAAGTTTATTCCAATTTCTTACACTACCGCTCAAATGTATTGGTTCATTAAGATTTATTCATGTTTTTGAAAGAAGTCTCTTCTGCTCACCAAGGCTGCATTTATTTGATCAAAAACACAGTATAATCAGTAATATTGTAAAATATCACTACAATTTAAAGTAGCTGTTTCT
Organism: Sinocyclocheilus rhinocerous; assembly: GCF_001515625.1. Taxonomy (NCBI): domain Eukaryota; kingdom Metazoa; phylum Chordata; class Actinopteri; order Cypriniformes; family Cyprinidae; genus Sinocyclocheilus; species Sinocyclocheilus rhinocerous. The sequence goes on from NW_015626872.1 coordinate 1,252,826, forward strand.
ATGTGAAAATACTTTCAAATGTAATTTATTCCGGTGATGCAAAGTTACATTTCACATCCAGTCTTCAGTGTGACACATGATCCTTCAGAAATCATTCTAATATGCTGATTTTTATTATTATCAATGTTGAAAACAGTTGTGCTGCTGAATATTTTTGTGGAAACTGATGTATTTTATTTTTCCGGATTCTTTGATGAATAGAAAGTTAAAAAAACAGCATTTATTTGAAACAGAAATCTTTTGTAACATTATAAATGTCTTTACTGACACTTCTGAACAATTTAACACGTCCTTGATGAACAAAAGTACTTATTTTCTTTCTTTCAAAAAAAAACAAAAAAACAATCTTACTGAATACAAACTTTTGAACTGTATTGTAGCTACATGCAAACACAAATTATTAAATATCATTCTTCCTAACTTCCTGCCTTGACTAATGCATCTACTTTTTTTTGCATTAAAAATTTTCAATCTACATGGCAACAAAAGCAGATTGGTCATAATTATTGTTCAGGTGACTGGGAAAAAAAGATTCAAAATTCAAAACTACCATTTAGGCAAGGCAAGGCAAGGCAAGGCAAGTTTATTTGTATAGCACATTTCATACACAATGGTAATTCAAAGTGCTTTACATAAAAGAAAAGAGAAAAAAGTTATAATTTAGAAAATATGAAGGCTTCATAAGGTTGATTTGCTATACATCTAGGCATATAAAAAGTAAGCTATGAGAATACGGGAACGTAGTGAGTGAATGAAAGTGTGTGTCCATGACAGCTGTTCATCATCACACATTTCTCCAATACATCAAACTGTAAAATCCTCTGACTCACTGACAACTTAACAAGTGTATGCTTACAGTAGGGAAATACAAAAGCGTTTGCATTAACCACAAAATGGGAAGTTCTTCCACAAACACAATGGATTGAATCACTTCATGTCAGAAATACAGGGAACACGTTTTTAATCCTCATTCAGGACACCGATGGCATTCACTAGATGTGTTTACGTAACGTGCCGCCCACCTGGAGCTGAGCCTGGCAGTAAACACGGTCATCCAGCCATCATGTGGGCGAGTTCAGCGGCCCTTAAGCTGTAATCCAGCTCAGCCCATTCACAGCCCAACACTGCGTGTGAGTCTCAGACCGAGTGTGATCAGGTGATCAGAGAATGAAAGCTTTGTCTCGCTTCAAAGATAAGAGTTCACCTGCTGAACACCATATCCAAAAATAGGGAGCATTTTCCAGCTGATTTATGAAGACTTATCTAGAGAACAGCACTCTGCAAGACAGCTAAAATAAAATGACATCTCAATATTCTTTACGGTCTTTGAGGATATTCAGTATATATATCTTGATACAGAAAGCGTAAAAATGTAGATGCATCAGTTCTGCTGCAGGATGACTTCAGAGTATTTAAATTAACAAATTGTTATCAATATACTAATACTAAATTATTACTATCTCATTAATATTAGGGGTTAGGCTATTTGTTCTATTGTATTTATTTTTCCGCGTTTTTACAGTGTTGCGCTTTATAACCAATCACACAGGATTATGCTGAGTTTATGAATGCAATGGCCAATCAGAGGCGTTCAGATGAGTCATCGCTGAAACAGCTGTGTTTTGCTGTTCAGTGCACGCTGACTGAATTCAGCTCTCTCATGAATTCTCTCATCATAAACAACAAAGTGCAGATGTACATGCGATGTAAGTATAAGAGATTTATTCATCATACAGTGTAGACGGCTTCACTGATTATAAAGGGAGTGTTTTTTAAAGTGCATATACTCGTGCTAGACTCAGTGATGGTGTGCTTTGGTAATGTAAATGTTCTTTGCTCGTTTTCTGTAGCTGCTTTTTGAATAACTGGGGAAATGTAAGCCTTATGATTAGTAACTTACAATGTTTCTATTGAACTGTTATCATGTTAAATACAAATTCAGTCACATTAAAAACATTAGGCCGTTTTTAGCCTTACGCTGGAGTTGGTTCCATTTCCGGAAATAAAATTAAGTAAATAAATAATTAAATAAATTTGCACGATAATATCGTGCATCGGCGATCTCACAGGCTGACGATATGACAATATGAAAATTGAGCATATCGCCCAACACTACGTTACACAATATTTTTCACAACATGAACATGAAGAAATTATATATTTAAATTTAAATTAACCATCTACAATAATTTTCATGTATATACACCAATATAATACAGATTAATCATCTTTTTTTATTTTTTTTTTACACAAAGAATTTGCACTCAGAAATAATTACAAAGAATCAGCAAGTAACACTGAACTTTTAAAGTCGAAAAACTTAAATAATATTTTCTTGTAAAACAGTCTTTTTTATTTACAAGTCTCTTTTAAAAATGTTTAATGTTTAATTAAAACACCATAAGGACACCTTCAAAGAACCTTTTTAATTATGACGCAAGTAATTATTTGACTGATTAGTGGATATTGAACATCATCTGGCCCTGAAGAGCTGAGGTGAGGTAACGCAGATAACTTACTCTGGTCTGCACAGTTCTTGGTCTTGAGCTCCATCTGTCTGGTTTGAGCCTCCAGCATCTGCACACGGCTTTGTAGATCTTTCTTTTCCTGCTCTTGAGAATCCTCATACTCAATATATCTCTAGAGGAGACAGAGAGAGATTTTTCACACTGAGATATTGTTCCTAACGTTTTGAAATAAGTCTACTTGAGCTCAACAAGGCTGCATTTACTTGGCAAAATACAGAAAAAATAGTTTGAAATATTATTACAATTTAAAAGAACTTTATGTTTTCTATGTAAATATGTGGTAAAACGTCATTTATTGCTGTGATCCAAGCTGAATTTTCAGCATCATTACTCCAGTCTTCAGTGTCACATGATCTTCAGAAATCAGTATAATATGCTGATTTGCTGCTCAAGAAACATTTCTGATTATTATCAATGGTGAAAACAGTTGTGCTGCATCATATATTTGTGGAAACCGTGATACATTTTATTTTTCAGGATTCTTTAATGAAGAGAAAGTTCAAAAGAACAGCATTTATTTGGAATAGAAATGTTTTGTAGCATTATAAATGTATTTACTGTCACTTTTGAGCAATTTATTGCATCCTTGATGAATAAAAAAAATAAGTGGTTTTTTTTTTGTTTCTTTGTAAATCATTTTTTATGTGTATTTAAGAAATAAAAATTAGACTTGCTAAACTCCAATATGCATGGTCAAAAAAATAAAAAAATAAATAAAAAAAAGAGGAATTTCAAACATTTCAGCCACTTATTCAGCGTTTTTGGACAGCCACACAAGCATAGCTCACATGGGATGAGACTATCATGCACAAACAGCAGGGTCAGGCCTCTGGAGCACATAAGAGTCAAGTGAAAACACAAGGTCAACTCAGCAGTCAGTGGCATCCGAGTGAGATGTGAAGTAGGAGTCATTTCTAAAATCAACTCTTTCTGCTGCTAGCAGAGACACAAAGCTGAAATCCCAGCAGTGGCTGGAGTCCACAATATACAATTTTTAATTACAATATAAGGCATTTGAAACACTTAACCCTGGTGGTCTTCCATTTTGACCAAAAAAAAAAAAAAAGAGATCAGAATGGTTAAAACTCTTGATTGTGGAAAATGAAAAATGATTGTGGACACGATTAGAAAAGGCTAAATATTCTTTAAAAAAAGACCATCTTCATGGTCAAAAATCATACCGCCATTGGAAATGAATGGGAACGTCTAAATACATATTCAAATTAAAAAAAACACAATAAAAGTAATTATGTCTGAAAACACTCTCACAGCACATCATACTACACAGCCCTATGTATACATATAAACTTTGCAATTTATTAACAAACACTATTAATTGAAAATTGTATAAAATATATTTTCTTATATTTGTATTTTATATAGAAATGTTACAAAATTATGAGGTGAATATCATCTATGAAATCCCTTTAAAATACAAAATATTAAATAATTAATATTAATACAACAGAATATAGTACTTTATTTTTATTTTTAAAACACTGAGGATCAACAATGCCCACTGAGGATCACTTAAGTTAAGCATACTAAAGGGTTAGCAGCAGCAGAACAACATCTTATCATGATCATCCCTAAAAATGTGAAGCACATACATTTATCAGTTCAAAGCTTTTAATTTTGATCATCAAACCTCAGAGTCTGTGCTGCAGCTCACATGAGTGTCTACCTGATGGTATTATCAAGCCATCGCCTTAAAACTTCACACAGACAGAAGTGTATTCTGTTGCTGATAAAAGCCGTTATGTGCTGCAGGCCCCGGGACATCAGAGTCCTGACGCATGAGGAGCATCTAATGATCTCAGAGCTGCAAGTCAACACGTCTTCACTGCGAAACCTCTGACTGAACTATGAGAACCCCTTAACCTCCTACCACCACTCACAAAATTCATGTGATGACAAATATAGCTAATATTTTACTGCAACACATTTACAACTACAACAAGGCTTGCAAGACTTAAATCACTGTACTTACTTGCTTGTGCATAGATGCAGTTATAGATATACATCAGTTTTGTTAGTAGTATTTTATTTAAAATAAGTGACTTAATCTATTATTTAAAAGTTTGTGGTCAGTTGCATTAAATTGAACAAAAGTGACAGTTAAGACATGTATAATATTACAAAATATTTTTTTCTAATAAATGCTGAACTTTCTATACATCTGTGTATCCTGAAAAATAAAATGTATTACAGTTTCCACAAAAATATTCGGCAGCACAACTGTTTCAACATTGATAATCAGAAATGTTTCTTGAGCAGCAAATCAGCATATTAGAATGATTTCTGAAGATCATGTGACACTGAAGACTGGAGTAATGATGCTGAAAATACAGCTTTGATCACAGGAATCAATTACATTTCACAATATATTCACATAGAAAACAGTTATTTTAAGGTGTAATAATATTTCATCATTTTATTGTATCTTTACCAGATAAATGCAGTCTTTCAAAAACATTACCAACCACAACATTATTTTATATATACTTAAGGCTAATTACTGTATTTATGCCACCTCTAAAGTCAAAAATCTCTACGTAAACCTTGTTGCAAGAACAGTTTCTTTATTATGGAAATTCTCGTCAGTCTGCATGTGGGCCATCATTAATCAGGGCAGCGATCTGAGGTCTTATAGGTAACACCACACATCTGCACTGAAACAGAAACATCAGCCATCATATGACTGCTTATGAATTTCCATCTGAAAAACTACCGTCATACGTGAGCAATACACCAATATCATTCAAATACTGATGAAAAGCAAAGGTGATCTGGATTTCAAAAAGCATAATTGGCATATGAATGTCTTTATTATAACAGAGTGGCTTTAAAGGGGTCATATGATACGATTTAAATTTTTCCTTTCTCTTTGGAGTGTTACAAGCTCTTGGTGCATAAAGAAGATCTGTAAAGTTGCAAAGACTAAAGTCTCAATCCAAAGAGGTATTCTTTATAAAAGTTAAGACTTAAGCCCTCCTAATAAATAATGTGTTTTTTGAACCTTAAACCGCATAAACACATTGCATTACACCAAATACACAACATAATGTTCTTTTTAGCAACATCATATGACCCCTTTAAAACACTTAAGGGGAAGTCACTCACTGTGGAAAGTAAGGCTACACGACAACGGTTAAATGGTTGGTCACAAACGGATGGTTATTGTCATTTAGTCGCAGCAAACGGCAAAACATATTGGTTGTATTACACTTTTATTTAAGCAGAATATGATCTCAATCCAAACTTACATGTTTGCCGATGTTTTCAGCTCATCAGCGTTTTTTTTCCATAATGTAGAGAGAGCATGTGCACATGGTTGCCAGGTTGGGAAGATTAAGTAATCCACTGGGCAGAAAATGTATCGATTTATTAAAAAAATATTTAAATGCTTGACATCTGGCAACCATGAAAGCTTGCAGAGGCTCGTTATCAATGCACGCAAATGCCATATTAAAATGAAACAATTTCAGAATAAATAGCCAATGGCAAGACATCGCAGGCGATTATGGTAAATAAATCGCGAGAAGCAGAAATCGTGATCACGATTAAAAGACGATTCATCATGCAGCCCTAGTGGAAAGGATGCCAAGATGGATTATGCAGGTCAGAAATAACATGCACAGTTTGTATGGGAAACGCACACACTTGTGACTGTAGTAGTAAACTGGAGCAAAATCTAATATAAGAGCATTAGCGGCCAGAGAACAGGGGTCTGGCTTTATAAAGACACATTTTAAAACACACATAATGGACTTGTTCTTCTCCTCTACACGACAGGTCTGATGTTTGTAATTTCGAAGGAAGTCCTTATGCACGACCATCTGACAGAAAGCCACTTTGAAAAGTCTGACAGCGACCGAAGCACCACAGGCTTGTGAAAGCATCCGAGTTCATCATATGATCCGGAGGACAGCGCTCACATGACAGCTGAGCAGAGGAAGAGTGTCTGGCTGCATACAGACTTCAGGCTCTCCGCTCCACATAATATCCCCATTGTGCCGTCACAGATAGAGGCTGCTGTGTAGCGCCACTCTATTGATAGAGCTCTCTTTAAGTCAACTGCGCTTTCATTGCACTTCCTCCGGGGCTCAGAGCCATCGCTCATAACGGCCACGAGATACACTGTGCTAGCGGGGTTTCGCTCCGAGCGCGGGAGCTCCTCGCTTCAGTTATCTGAGCTGAGCGTTATGCATGGATTAGTTTGCTCTGAACTGGGTTAGGCAGAGTCACATGAGGTCAGGCATGGACAGGGTGATAAATCTTGCAAACATACATTAAAAAGGCAGCGAGAAATGCTTAAATCTGGAATAAAACGCTTCCTATCAATGGCCGTCAATGGTGGTCCTCCTTAACATTGTCTTTAAGAAAATCTGCATATGTGTTTTTTGTTGAGTATATTTGATCCATCAGGCTTTTATGGCTCATACAATCTAACATAGTGAAAATATGGAGGTAAAACAGAATGTTATTCAGAGACAAACTGAGCAAAAACATGCAATTTGTTGGGGCAGATGCTGATATTCATATGGTCAAAAGTGATGAAATTCTGATCCCTTATAAATCAATGAGATCCTTATAACAGTATAGCAGATACTTACATAAAATGATATATAATATCAAAATAAAATAAAACATTTAATGCAATGCAATCCAGTGATGATTGAGAGATGAAGAAATAAAAGGCTCCTCAGAAGATGTGAGATGTTCTGGAGGCTTGTGAAGATCATTCCTCCGCTGAGGAACAGTGAAAGTAAAGCTTCTGGAAACAAACGCTCCTCAAAAGATCCTGAGGATCAGATTTGAGACTCTAAAACATGATTGATGGAGAATCAAGTAAAGCTGAGCTGCTTCAGTCCAGTAAGTGTGCATCTGGAAATATTACTGAAGTTATTCTTACGTTTACTTGATCAAAATCAGTAAAGATTTCACAGAGAAAAGACACGTGAAGCACAAGCTGAATGTGGACGATTGTACAGTTACACTAAAAGACCTTTTACTTGATAAAAAAGAACTATCATTCAGGCAACAGAAGGCATGGAGTAGATCGTGTGCAACACGTTTATCAGTTTTCATCATGTTGATCATTTAGAGGCTTCAGAAATTCATGCATCAAATATTATACAGTAGCTTTATTGGGTTAATAAACTTTTAAGAAAGCGCAAAGGAAACAAGGCTGACACAGTTGAGCATTTTCTATTGAAATATGCAAGACTGTAAGAGCGGCACACGTTGAAGTCTAATTGCTGTAACGTAACTTCAGGAACTGAGAGGAAAAGAGCGAGAGTCTCAGAAATATCCTGACTGAAGAAAGGAACTCAGGAAGCTCCTCTACCGGTACATTCGAAGCCCTTCCCTGACATTTCCTTCCAGAGTCTAGAAATACAAATGCAAAGACCTTAGGCAAAATACACAAACAGACTTCAATGCTTGACCGATGCAGTGCAATCGCACTATTGTCCATGCTTCACATGGCTCTTGTGTTACTATGACGGTAATAAACATCAGTCTTTAAGGGGGTGACAGAGTTATTCAGGTACGTATGAACATGTTTATATAACTTGCCCAACAAGATTCTCTTCAAACTTTTGGCAGAGAAACCTGACTGTTTATTAGGCCTGCACAAAGATAATCATGATTATTCTGCTTGAAAATTATAAATCACAATTATTAATCATGATTGTTCTCATTTGAGAACAATCAGATTTATTGCACTTTCACATAAACACAAATCAAGAGGACATCAATTCATGTGCAGGGTTTATTTTACCTCATTTAGTTTCTGGGTTTTTATTTATCATACACATGCTCTACATTATAAAAAAAACTGGTAAAACCTTAAGAATAAAATTCCTAATATTAATATTTAAAATAATTCCAAATTATGTTAACCTTTTTCAAATTAAAACAATAAAAAAAAAAACTTTGCACTGCAACCCTCTACATTGCGAGTAAATCACTCGCATATGCGACTAATCTTCACTCTGGGCGACTAAATTATGTCTAATATTAGCCACTGGCTAATAAATTCTCAGATTTTACTCGCCAGTGTGTGAGTTGGACGCTAAGTATAAGTTTAGCATGATATATATATAACACGCATGCATATATGGTATATCAGTCTGGCGAGTAAACTAAAAAATTTACTAGCCAATGGCGATTCAATTGCCAAGGTGTCCGTAGAGGGTTGCACTGTAGAACAGAGGTTGCGTAAGTGCATTTACATTTACGCAAACAATATATTCAAGATTCATGTTTGGATTTATTACAGATTTTTAGGGCTGGGTAAAAAATATCGACATCTCGATTTTAATCGATTCTCATTTTTACGGAACGATATCGATTCTTAAATCCCAAGAATCGATTATTCTAGCCTGTTTTCAGTTAATGGATTGAAAATTGAAGGGCACTTCCTATCCAATATATCGCACTAAGCATTGTGCTTTGGTACTTTTAATATGAAACAAAGTCTCACTTATAATCAGGGTCGTCTTATATTCGGGCCAATACGGTATTTTAATTTGACTGACTTTATTTACTTTATTAGCTAACATTGCTAGTCTTGATGTGAACAATAAATCCGTGCAAGTTAATCGGCTGAAAAAATTAGTTTGTCTTGGTAATCTTTAATCAAAATCTGAACATTTGCTTCCTCTCTGGAATGGCATTCCTTCTCTGATTACGTCAGTTTGACGGCTTGGGCAGAATATCCTTAAAACCCTTGTGTGGTCTTCGGTCACTTTTGACAGAAAAATTGTAAATTTTGAAATTTTAAAAATCGTAGCTTCATCGGAATGGTACGAAACTTGGTGACTTTTATGGCAGCACAGCATTGAAGGGGTGAAACTCCAAAACATCTAGAGTGCAAAATCAACACACCCACTCACACACACTTGTACACACTAGGGCTGTCAAAAAAAATTCGAATTTCGAATATTCGTCAAATAAAAAAAATTAAAATCCACATTCGAATGCAAAAACGCCGTGAAGACCATGAGTGTGATTCACAAATAAAGACCGCACAACTTAAACACACCTCTCCAACCATTTGATTGCTAGGAGTGAGAGACAGAGAGGAGAAAAAATAAAACCCCGCCCTCTACTCAATATTCAATTTCAGCTGGAAATACGTCACTTCACTGAAATAAAGTCGGCAGCAACTTCTGGTTCACGTGGACTTTAAGGCTCTGAGGTCCTGGGGCACTTAAGCGATGTTCTCACACAAAGGTGAAACCTGTTTGACAGTAAAGCGCTAACATACTCAAGCTGTAATCAGGTTGTCACATTAACAATTAATCTGGTTTTAGCATGCACAGAGACACAGGATTACAGTAACCGCCCATGAATTTAAACAACTCATGAACGTCCAGCAGAAAGCACAGCTACGGTACAATGAACACTCAGAATACAGCATCCCTTCAGATACTGATTCATAAGTCATCATCTCACAGTCAAAGTCTGTCAATACGACAGCAATCAAGCAACATCAAGCAAACTGAACAGAGGTGCAATTATTTAGGGCCTTATAACTTGCGCCAAGAAGAAAACGAAGACGTAAACACAGAATCCAGTTATAAAATGGAATTTAAAGTGCAGAATGTCACAGAATTTGGCAAAATTTGAGTGAATAAATCAAAAGTAGGGCTGTACACAATCAGACTGCGATATGGACTAGTGTCTGTTAATATTAAAGCAAAAAACGACTGTTAATGAAATCTGAAGTCACATGAACTTCATCTCCAGAGCTGCTCTGTGAGTCACTTGATCAGAATTTCACCATTTCATTTGAGAAACCTAGCAGCAGATACACACAGAAATTTCTCTAAATGAACTAAAGTTCAGTTTAACTCAAAAATGATGACAGAAATGTATAAATGTACTCCAAAAGCATTTATTATTGCCTCTCAAAGCAATAATAACAATAATAGTTCAATAATTGTGATATTCCTAAAGAATAGTCATTCTTTAGGAATATCACAATTTTTCTTCTACGTTTTAATTTCAACAGAAAGCCTCTATTATGCAGCACTTTGCTGGCCAAAAATAAAATTTAAGGAATTAATCAAATATTATTTGATTACATTTCAAAGATTTAATTCAATTGTTTAAATTTCATTAACTTTTATTTGATTACCTTTTTTTTAATAATAAATTTGCATTTATAAAACGCAGAATCCAGAACAATTTAAACTAAAGTCTTCATAAATGATTAAAGTTTTATGAATTCAAATTATTAGACCTTCCTTTTTATTGAATTATGTTATTAAATATTTAATAAAACTATTAAAATGGAATCAACAAAAAAATTAAAGGGAAAACATGGAATTTGGGAGGGGGGAAAAAGTTAAATGGAATTCGAGAGAAATAAAACAGATTTCATAGAGCCCTAATTGTATAATAGTGATGCGTCATGACTAACTGACTAGTTTGCACATCCCTATTTTATAGAAGAAAAGTTGCCCTCACAAAATTGGGGGTTTCATTAAAATGATTATTAATGAACATCATTTTGAGCACACAAACATTAAAAAGTTTAATCTCTCATCAGAAGTCAAGCCTATTTATTTAACAGTTCAAATATATTAGTCTACTTGTCTCTCCCTTGGACATTTTGACTGTATGAGTCGCCAAACCAATGCTCTTGATTCATGCTTGTACTGTATATGTTCAGTGTGTGTTTCCTTCTCAAACACAAGAGTAGCACAAGTGTGTTTGGAGTGACAGCACAGACGACTCGTTGGCAGCATCGAGAGCAAACAAAACAAAGGCCTGGAGTTTAAAGCAGAACACATGCTCATACGGCAGGCTCTTCACTTCACTTGCTCCCAACAAAGAGTCACATGAGCTGAAAGTGAACCCGTCTCAGAGGGGAGCGCATTCATACGGCTTAGAAGGACAAGCACATAAAGGAGGACGAGCGGCAGAAGGAGGGCAGCGTCTCTCTGGTTTCCTAACAAACAGGTGAGAAGTAAAGCCACTGGCATATGTAAAAAAATAAGAAAGCTGCACAATACTATGTCTCCAGTAGCAGTGTTTCCTGCATTGCTTTTCAATGGCATCACTCTGATGCTACTGAATTTACAGCATTAACTAAATAAACAAATAAATAATATTGCACCCAATCTGTGAATTGTTTGCCGTCTGAAATGAATTTCATAAAAATAAATTAACTTAAAAAAAAAGTGTACCAAAACATAGTAATGCTAGTGGTCTGTACTTGCAATGTGATTAGTGTAGTCTGATTCACAAACAAATTTTTCTTGGGAGCCATTTAGTTTAAAGCAGGAATTTCCAAACCTTTCTGAAAGCTGAGACATAATATTTACTTTAAGTAAATTTCTCAATAATTAATTATTTATTACATTTCTCAATAATTTAACAACGCATTTGCATGTTCACAGTTATCTGATATCGGTTAATAAAATTATGATATATAAATTATTTTATTTTTTATTGTCTTATTTTGATGATTACTATTTATTTTTATTTTACATTTTTAATTATTAGCTTTTCGCCAACTCCATAACCCCAGTGTGAGAAACCCTGTTGTAGAGAAACATTAAACACCTGTTTGCAGTCTGATGAATCATTCTCTGAATGAATCACTGAATCAGTTAGAGCAGTTACTGAATCAACAACTGACTCGCTTACTGAACTGCAGCTTATCGTTATTTTCAGTGACGTCGTCTCAAAATGAAGCATGTTTTGTGTACTTAAGGTTCTTGAAACTTAAATTAGTGTAAATATTAACTGGTTGTTCATATGATGTCATTGGCAGACAAAGTTATTTTTGAGAGCTGTCTGAAGCATTTAGTAGCGTTGGCAATTCCCTGATTCACTGCCTGACTGTGCTCTCCGTAACATTTTAAAACACGGGGCATTACAATAATTTCAAACTGTGTTCAAGCCAAAACAGACTGGGAGGTTATGGTTATTAGTGTTTGATTTAATATGTTTAATATAGCTCAAGTAGCCATATAACTTGTGTGCAGGACAGAAAACATCCTCTTTGCATTTAAATGCCAAAGCTGTGATTTAGTACACATTCCTCCTAAAATAAATATTTTCAAGCGGACCATAAATGCATTAGCTTCATTGCACTTGCATATATTTATATCCGAATGCTCCAAAAGTCATTCAGCATAGAGTAAAGCACTTACAATCACAGCCGAGTGTCATAAAGTTATGCCATGCATGGAAAATAAAGAGTGTTTAGCTGACTCAAACATAATGTAATACTTAATCACATTACAACTGCAAGACACAGCTTGCTCGACTTGACAACTATTAGGTGTGTCACACCTGCAAGCATGAGCGAGACACTTCCTTTCCTTACATGACGAGCAGACACATCCAAAGGGGAAAAAACGCACAAGTAATATGACCACTGGAAACATTCTGCATGAGTCTATTTCTGAGATAATCATAGTTTTGCCAGCTATACTTAGACGCTGTGGGGTTTGTCCCTTTGCTCACAGTACATGCCACTTTACGGGTGACAATGAGCCAATGCTGGTCTCACGCATCTTCCTGTTATTGTCAGGTGAACCCAAACACCTTGGTAGGCTTCCGCACCTTCTGACCGATGCATTTCCATGCCTTTTCCATTTAAATACTGGATAAAGACTTTGATAGAGACTGCACTCACAAAGAGCCATTTATAGCCAAAGATGTATATTCACTAAGACTTCATCATCATTTTTAAATCCCCTGATATTTCTGGGCTTTCCAAGAGCCTTTTTATGAACAGCTTCAGGTGTGATCAAATAGGACTGGATGTAGTTCAATGTAGTTAAACTAGTAGGGAAGTGTAAAAAAAAATAAAAAATCATTAATCGACCACCGTACATGCCCAGCTGATTAATCACAGTACATTAAGACAATTGTTTGGTATTAATAGTTTTCTAAAATGGTATGTTTAGATATGCAAATGAGGAACTGTCTAATTAAATATGCGCTAATTTGCATACAGTTCCAGAATCTGAACACTGGATAAAGTCAGATACAAAATTCTTGTTTGTTTTTTGGTTTTTTGTCACTCCATGAATCACAAAATACTGTCAATAGGCAGAAAAGACATACATAATCACCATGTTTTTAGGATTATAATGACCCCTCAGCAAAATCCTTCATAATATAGATAGGAACAAAACTGTAAAGTTTGGTTTAAGTTAGTTTCTGGCACAGTGCAGGAAAAAAATATGTATTGGAATAGAAATATGTAATAAGTAGCATGGGTATATTTGTTGCAATAGCCAAAAATGTCATCGTATGTGTCAAAATGATCGATTTTTCTTTTATTCCAAAAATCATTAGGATATTAAAGGGGTCATATGATGCTGCTAAAAAGAACATTATTTTGTGTATTTGGTGTAATGAAATGTGTTTATGCGGTTTAAAGTAAAAAAAACACATTATTTTCCAC
>NW_015626872.1:1266860-1268539 GCF_001515625.1 Sinocyclocheilus rhinocerous
TACCGTAAATATATCAAAACGTAATTTTTGATTAGTAATATGCATTGCTAAGACCTTCAGCTGTACAACTTTACAGGCGATTTTCTCAATATTTTGAATTTTTTTTTTTTTTCTGCACCCTCAGATTCCAGATTTTCAAATAGCTATATCTCAGCCTAGGGCTGGACAATAATTCAATATCAATATGTATCGCGATATAATTTTTTCTCAGCCAAATATTGTCCAATCCTAACAAATCAACATACAGCTTTCAGATGATGTATAAATCTCAATTTCATAAAATGTGTGGTCCAGGGTTACATATAAAGACGCAAATAGAAAAGGCACAATAAAATAAAAACTTAAATGTGTACTTTGGATGTTTTCTTGCCACTAAGAAACACAAACTAACCTAACATCTCCAGTGTATGAAAAAACAATGCGTCACACTTTATGATTGCAGACTTGAGAGAAACATGTTTATGACTGCATTGAGTCATAATCACGGCAGCTGACCTTCCCTCAGACACTTGAGGGGTTAAATCTGTTCTGAAACTGAGATTGATTGTTTATTTACCCCCCGTGTGCTTAGATTTTCTCTTCTTCAGTGTCTAACTCTGACTCTCTGTCACATGTGCGTGATGTTATGAACTTTTAAAGCTCGCAGGAGCGACTAAAGTGGCCTAGTTTGACTCGTGTTGTCAAAAACTCAGATCTCACCTCCTCGGCGCTTTTCCTCAGCGCTTTTTCGCGCTCGTACTGGGTAATGAGTTGCTCGTTGTCCTCCTTTAGCAGCTCCAGCTCCACCTCATGCTCCTGATTCTCCGCGAACACCGAGTCCAAGTTCTCCAGAACCGCCACGACGAGCGGCATAAGTTCCTTCACCACGTCTTCGTCGTATTTACCGATCATCCGCTCGAACTCGCGGTAGATGGAGCTCGCCAAGCCGGACACCCGCTCGGACATCATCGCCGAAGAGCCTGGGTCCTCCTGGTAAAGTACACCGTCCTCTAACTCCATTTTCCTCGTTTTATCCCGCTGTCTGGACCTCCGACGTCTTACTTTAAGACGCTCTCCTCTCGCTAGCAGCTCGCTCGCTAACTGTCCAGATCTCTATTTACTTCGCGACGTCTGTTTGCTGCTGTTAGACTACATTTACGAGTAACTTTTAGGAAACCACTCCAACGTAAAGAGAGAGAAAATCTGCTCCGTTGCCGAGCTAACCGTGTCCGGTCCTCGGGGACAGTTATTTGACCGGGTTAATCTGCACTAAACAGCGGTGGTACAGTCCTGACAGGAGACGACTAGTGGACCTAACCGTCACATGATGACGTCACGCCCCAGCAGCGCGAGGGAGGGAGAAGCGATCGATGCACCCTGTAGTTTTATTTTTCTAGTTTTTTTTTATTTCTTTTTTTATTTCTTTTGTTCTACATTGTGACTGCTTTTATCTTTGTCTATATAATGTTCTTAATTAAAAAAAAAAAAAAAAAACAAGCGATCGATGCTGTTTGTTGACAGCCTTGAAACTTTTGCTTTCTGGTCGGTTTATTTGACTCTAGCAGTTGGCGTTTAAATATTTGCATATTTAAAATGTTTGCTTTTTGATTGAAAATCACATTTAATGTTCTGCACGTGTCAAGAAGGAATCAACAAGTTTTTTTACAAACTGTTTTCACGAACTATATAGATAAATAAAC
>NW_015626872.1:1268968-1269375 GCF_001515625.1 Sinocyclocheilus rhinocerous
TTATATATATATATATATATATATATATATATATTATGCAATTTAATTTTTATTCTAATTAATTACAGGATGTGACAATTAATTAATGTAATTAATCGCAAATTTATTGCACATTAAATTTGGCTGGAAAATGACTCCCAAAAGATAATTTAAACTCATTATTTTGTTAAATGCATCAAATACACATTACAAAAAGTAGCATTAAAAATATTTTTTAGTGAACTAGTTTTTTATGAATGTGCATTTTTATTTCCGTATTTATTTTTATAAATATAGAAATGTTAAATCATTTTTTAATGAAATGATACTCTAAATAAGAAACGAATAGTATGTGCAAGTAAATTAATGTGGTGAATAGAAAGACCTAATATATATACAACTTAAAAAAAAATTATATATATATATAT
>NW_015626872.1:1269431-1276007 GCF_001515625.1 Sinocyclocheilus rhinocerous
ACACACATATATATATATATATATATATAAATATAATATTAATTTCTTCACCACCTATGATATTCTGTTTCCTATATAACTTGGATTTATCATTTGCAAGAACCATTAAAAAAAACATGCACTTTTCATAGTCTCACTTTTTTACAACTTGAACAGACCATCTTTTCCTCAGCATTTTTATTTTTGAAAAATGCATGATATCCTGAAAAGGCAGCAGTGGAGTAAATGAAGAGACTCTCGTCTACATCAGAAGAAAGGTTTTCATGCGTTTGGTGCCATGCATCTAAGTCTCATATGGCGTTTTGCCAACTGATCGGCCGATCCTCATTTGGCGAAGATACATCACAAAAAACATCACGCCACCAGTACACTGATAATACTGACATTTTCTTGCTCGAGTCCTCATTGAACAATCACAAAAACGAAAGTAACTCTTACAGCTGAACAACACAGCATAGCAAATAATGTGAAGCGATGATAACTTTTATGGATGATGGGAATATATGGCAGTTCATGAAGCCTTTAAAAAGCAGGCACACTAATGGGAGTATAAATGCGCAAATAAATACGCAAAATAAAACGAGGAGTCCAGTAAATCTTGCTCCCGACAGTCTTTTGTGAAGCTCAGATGACGTTCAGGTGGCTGTTGCTCATGGAGGACGGGCAGACAGCAAACGGCTGTTCGCGGGTCAGACTGCGCAGCGCGTGCAGAACCACATCAGGCATGTGATCGGCGATCATCCGCGGGCTGATCAGAACATTACGGAACGATGTCTCACTCGACCACTCGGCACGGTATCTCACCTGAGAGAAGCAGTGTCTGTGTACAGAGAGAGAGAGAGCAGTCAAAGATTTTAATAAAGAAAGACATGAATCAATTTAAAAAAAATTTTTTTATTATTATATACTTCATTTTATTATTTTTAACAATTATTTTTAATTAAAATGTTTTTAAATTCCAGACATGAATAAAATATAATTTTTTACATTATTTTATTTAATAATTTTTGAGCCATTATTTTTAATTCTGATCAAATCACGCATCCCTGGCGTGTGTGCTGACCTGCGAGCGGGCCCGTCCTCGGTGATGTGCAGGATGCGTCCCGGCGGGTACAGGGGCAGGTGTGTGGGGTGGGAGGGCGAGTCGTCGGATGACAGGCTCTGGTAGGTGTTTGAGCGCTGAACTAACAGACTCTCCTCGCCTAGCAGCGGCTGGCTAAGCGCCTCCTCCCGCCGGTTCTCCAGCTCCGTAGGGAAATCATCAGGAGTTCCTCCAAACAGCTCGTACCAGCAGCCGTGCATTAGGATCTTATACTGAGAGACAGAAACGTATCACTGATAGAGTATAGGCAGGCAGAGTGTCTGAGTGAACGATCTTACCTTTGGCTTACTGCAGTTAGAAACCATTTTTAGTAATCTTCTTTTCAAGTCTTCCATGTTAGGGATGCTCAATCTACAGAAACGAAATGAGCACAATTTGAGGAAGTGATACGAACCAGATTATACAAATAGAAGTGAGAAAAAAGGAGCCAGGAACAGGCTCTCTAAATTTAGCTACACTTTTACGCATAAAAATGCTTAAAGATGCTTGCTTGATTTCATTTGTCTTTCTTTCTTTATATAGCACTATATAAATGCAACTCAGTTGCCGAAAGTGCTTTACAAGGTAAACATAGAAAATAACACATCAACATGATAATGGTAAATGGCGTTAAAAAAATAATACAATCCTAAAGCAACACCCATTTTAAAATGCCATAGAGAGTAAATGAATTTTTAATTTGGATCTAAAAATAGCCAGAGTCGGTGCCGTTCTAATAGCCAGTGGCAACTTATTCCACAGATTTGGACCGCTCACCGCAAACGCACGATCACCCTTGAGCCTAGATCTAGTTCAGGGCACTGTTAAGAGTGGCAGATCACTGGATCTAAGTGATCTAGAGGGAACATCTGCAAGATAAGGTGGAGCATCGGACTGATGACATTGTGGCCGTTTGACTAAATCTCACCTGGGTACGAGATCTTTTCCCAGCACCACCGACACGACAAACTGCTTCGAGTAATCGGCCAGCGCTTTACTGAGGAGAGAGAGTAGACACGAGCTAAAAATGTGCTGTTTACTGACAAAATACTACGTCAAATTATAAATAATAAAAATAGCAAACTGTGCTCTGTAAAAGGGCTGCAAGTGTTTTAGCATTGTATTTTAGGACTGTCAAGACCTTGATCTCAATGACCTCAAAGTAAAAGGCGGTGAAAGTCTGACAGTAATCAGTGTTGAGTACTATTGTTAACCCTGCCTGGTTTAAATGTTTCAAAATGATTAACAGTTGAAAATATTCGTTAGAAATTTGAGATGGTCCTCACTGCAGAACACAAGATCCAGGGGGCGTGGTTGGATCCAGATCAAACTCCTCCCACCTTACATATACCTAAACCTACACACGACAAACTGCTTCGAGTAATCGGCCAGCGCTTTACTGAGGAGAGAGAGTAGACACGAGCTAAAAATGTGCGGTTTACTGACAAAATACTACGTCAAATTATAAATAAAAAAAATAGCAAACTGTGCTCTGTAAAAGGGCTGCAATTGTTTTAGCATTGTATTTTAGGACTGTCAAGACCTTGATCTCAATGACCTCAAAGTAAAAGGCGGTGAAAGTCTGACAGTAATCAGTGTTGAGTACTATTGTTAACCCTGCCTGGTTTAAATGTTTCAAAATGATTAACAGTTGAAAATATTCGTTAGAAATTTGAGATGGTCCTCACTGCAGAACACAAGATCCAGGGGGCGTGGTTGGATCCAGATCAAACTCCTCCCACCTTACATATACCTAAACCTACGCGTCTCCACACCCTGATCCCTAAACCCACCCATCTCCACCCCTAAACCTACCAATCTCCACCCCCCATATACCTAAACCTACCCGTCTACACACCCTGATCCCTAAACCCACCAATCTCCACCCCTAAACCTACCAATCTACCCATCTCCACCCCTAAACCCACCCATAAACCTACCATTCTACCCGTCTCCACCCCTAAACCCATCGTCTCCACCCCTAAACCCGTCTCCACCCTTAAACCCACCCGTCTTCACCCCTAAACCATCCCGTCTCCACCCCTAAATTAACCCGTCTCCACCCCTAAACCCAATCGTCTCCACCCTTAAACCCACCCGTCTTCACCCCTAAACCATCCCGTCTCCACCTCTAAATTAACCCGTCTCCACCCCTAAACCCAATCGTCTCCACCCTTAAACCCACCCGTCTCCACCCCTAAACCTACCATAGGATCTTGTGTTCTGCAGTGAGGGGCTAATGAGAAATTTAGAAAAGCAATCAAATGTAATCAGTTACATTACTTTAATATAGTTCATGTTAACTAATGCAGTTAAGTAATGTTAACAAATGAAATCATACTATAAAATGTAAGAGATTAACTTTAAGTGAGCGTTACACAACAACAACAACAAAAAGAAGTAATTTAAAGGTAAAAAAATATGGGGGGGGGGGGCAGAATAATGCACATGTAAATAAATGCATATTTTCTAATATATCACAGCTCTCCTTAGAAAGCCACACGATCAGAGGAATCGTTACGCCTGTGGCATAAACAGCACAGGATTAGTAACTCTCAACCCTAAATATGAGCGATAGTAAAAGCCCAGGAAAAACACTAATATCGAGACTTTATGCAAACTCTATGAAATGGCTCATTTGAAAATGAAATGACCTCGACAGCAGCGAATAAAAGGTCAGCTCGGGAACGACTGGCAAGCGTCAAGAGTGTGATTTGTTTAGGGAAATAACAGCCTGAGCGTCAGTCGAGCACAAACACACCTGCAGATCACACACGCTTGCTTTCTCTGATCATTATCAGTGTAGAACTGATGCCTGAACTCACCTTCAGCGACAGCGTTCCCCTCACAGCGACCAGGACCGCCTCTCTCTTGTGATCTAACGCCACGTAAAACGGGATCTCGTAGATCTACAGAGTAAACAGACACTGCTGTAGGTTGGACTGCACAATATTTGAAAAACTGACATTGTGATATCCTCAAGCCCTTTTCGGAAACTATAAGTAAATAGAGTTTAAAAATCAATCTCGTTCTACTTGAGTTTTTATAGGCCACATTCCCACTGTTTTTAACCAATTCAATATGCTGCTTATAAAGTAATAACAGTTATTATGATTTTATTGTGATTATTATTAAATAAAATACTACAGTAATAACAACCCTTATGAGTCAATTTAAAAAAACTTACACAGTGGTTCTTAGATGGCAAAAATGTCCATGTCAAAAAAAAAAACGGTTCTAAAAATATTATATTATTAATCTTTTTATCAACATCAGTTCTGATCAAAATTCCAAAAAATCTTTGGTAGTTATTACAGTCTTGGATTTGTCAATGATCAGCAACAACACTAATTTTTATGCATTATTGTTTTTTTGTTTAGTGTCAGATAAAAAAAAATTAAAATAAAAAAAAACCTATGTATGAGTACATGTTCCACAGGCCAAACCTGAGAAGAAAAGAGTAAAATTGTAAAAAAAATAAAAAAATTAAAAAAAATAAAAATTGTAAAGCCAACAGAATGATTAATTTGACTGTAATACAAATAATCTAAAAAATAATAAAATAATAAAACTTTTATTATTACTTTATTATTTTTTTAGAATATATTTTTATTTATTTATATTTTAAAGTTTTACTGTAAAAATGTTTACATAATAAATATACACAGTACACACACATATAGTATGTGTGTATATATATATATATATATATATATATATATATACACATACATACATACACACATGTATATATTATAGAAAAATATGTTAGATTTATATATAAAATATTTATAACAAATTATATACTAGTATAAATATACATACAAATATTTTTAAAAATATATTCATATATGTGTGTGTATTTATATATACACAGTGCAAACACAAAGTATGTAAACATCAACTTTTATTCTGAATGCGATTAATCGCCCTAGATTCATGAGAGTAAATGAGGGTGAAATTAAAATTCCAATAAAAATACACATTTTTGACAATTTATATAAAAAAAATGAAAAAGATAAAAAATGTCTCTAAGGATGCACAAGGGATAATAAAATATTTTAATTTGCTGTAAATACTAATATACGTCTTATTTCTTGATTTTCAAATGGTAAATCATCAAGCTTTTATTTTGATGGGTAGCCAGCAAATAAAAGAGAAAATCCCCATTGGTTTCAGAATAAAGCCCCACTGAAACATGAATCATGAACCACGTGTCTGTAAATGTCATGCTTCATTCTAAAAACTGTGGATTTATTTAATGAAATCACAGCCTGCGCAATTTAAAAAAAATCACAAAGCCATATCATGTTTATTTCGATATATGTGACCCTGGACCACAAAACCAGTCATAAGGGTCAATTTTTTGAAAAATCTGGAATCTGAGGGTGCAAAAAAATCAAAATATTGAGAAAATCACCTTTAAAGTTGTCCAAATGAAGTCCTTAGCAATGCATATTACTAATAAAAAATTAAGTTTTGATATATTTATGGTAGGAAATTTACCAAATATCTTCATGGAACATGATCTTTACTTAATATCCTAATGATGTTTGGCATAAAAGAAAAATAATATCCTAATGATTTTTGGCATAAAAGAAAAATCAATAATTTTGACCCATACAATGTTTTTTTGGCTATTGCTACAAATATACCCCAGCGACTTAAGACTGCTTTTGTGCACCAGGGTCACATATTGTATTGGAAACACAGGCATTCTGAAGTACACTGGAGTCACTCGAGTCGTCACCTGGTTATGAAAGCTGATGTGGATGAAGTCTCTGTACTGCAGGCCTGTGCTCTGTAAGATGGAGGTGAAATGGCAGCCCAGGGTGTCTCCTCCGACCAGATCGTACTCCGCCTGACGGCTTCGACAGCTGAAACACAGATTCAAATGAGTGCAGCTCTGCATTTAACACTGTTAGGGTTCAGCTGGCAAATGTCATACGCACCAGTCTCCGCTGAGTTTGCAGAAGCCCGTGAGCGGGTTCGAGTAGACGTATAGAGGCCATCCGTATGCAGCCGCTGCAAACTGCATAAAGTGAATGGCTTTCTCAAGCTCAACCTCCAGATCCTCCCTCTGAGAAAAACACAGGAGGTGTGAGCTCACCCAATGCACAAGCTACACGGTACATCCATCAGCTACTGCAGTGATAAAGACTCACTATAGGGGAGGACGGGCTGTGGGACAGGACCTCATCAGGGTCCCTGCAGTGCTCCATTTTGTCTTGTTCCTGATGCAGAAGAGCCAGACCAGCCGCGATGTCACTGGGAACCAGGTCTGTGTCCTGGAAACAAGACAGACAATGCGCCATAGCAACGGACGCCCCTAATATATATATAGAGTTATATATATATATAAAGAGTTCATTTGCAAAAACCGATAAACGCCACTTTAAAAAAAAAATGAGCTGATTGCTGTGCATTATTCTCCACATATAGCGCGATCTGAACCCTAAACACGTTTTGTCAAAAAAGCCGGTTTTATCCATCCA
>NW_015626872.1:1276193-1305239 GCF_001515625.1 Sinocyclocheilus rhinocerous
TTTAAGCATAAAAACAATAAGTGTAATACTGCTTTAAATTGTTGTTGTTTTTCCCCAACAAATTTAAAAAGTTTTGTGTTTAATTTAATAGCAATTTTGTTTTTGTTTTTCCGAGCAAAAAATAAATATCATACATAATATGTACACGTCAGAATAAGCATGTTGTTTGAATTTTTACATAAATATTGTGTCACACTGAACGACAATGTAACATTATTTCAACATTTTATTCTCCAAAATCTTATTTGAAACCTTAAAAGTAGACACTTTACTTACATTTAATGTGCTTTCTATGGACATATAATCACTTTTGTACATTTCTTTCGATGCGCACATCTTAACGTCTTTGACCCATATATATATATATATATATATATAGTTAGAGCACTCTCACTAATTTAAGAAGCACCCTAAGTGATTTGATGCTGGAGCCGGGCCTAAGGAGATATTTATGTGAACTGTGTGACTTTTCAGTGTAATGCACTCGTTCTGCGGTAAAGACAACGGACCAGGAAGAAGCCGCTGACGAGCTGGGCGATGCTGGAGAAGGCGGCGCGGTGGTTGTCGTCCTGCGGCAGGCAGCAGCACAGCAGACGCAGACGGCTCTCCCACACCCGCGACGCCACCGTGTGCGCCGTGTAAAAGAGCTGAGACGACTCGCTGCTCTCCAGATCCCTCACGCCCAGCGGAGCGTCTGGCAGAACACCCGGCCTCTGACTGCCCAGAGGATCGAACACAACCAGCACACCCACCACCATAGACAGGAGGATGATCCAGCTGAGGACACACACACACACAGTGCTTTACAAGCTAAACACTTTACCCTGCAGAAAGACTGGCTTTGTATGATTATCTAAGCGTACAATCAATCTATGAGTCATTCCATGCCAGCTTCCAGTAAATACATTCAATCACACAAGTGTTCATTGTGTCATCTCAAGATAAGATGAATTCATTTGAATACATTTTGGGATATAATTTTGCATTCTGAAAGATTGGCAGTTTTATAGTATAATCTGACTTTATAAGATCGTGCTACAGGTCTAGAAACCACAAGGTGCCAATCAGAAAGAGCATGTAATGCTTTATTCAGTTTTCAGTTATCATTATCATAACTAAATCATCCATTCTAAAAATAACTTGAGAAATTAACATCCCTTATTTTGAAAGGACAATGATGCTACTATGACAAAGTTGTTTTGATTTAGGGAATAGATCAGTACTTTAAAAGTGGAAGGAAACACATGCAACAGGGTTGAGACACAAGCCTATTTAATAATAAACAATAAATGTATTATTATATAAAAACATAAAGAGAGAATACTAGCTTTTATGTGCCTGTATTTTGTTTTAATCACAATTTGCATGAGGACAGGACAAATCCACATGTTTAGAAAAATGTCTATGAAAACATGGTACAAGTAATTCAACTAATTTTGTAAACATGCACTACTGTTTGCAAGATTTTTTAATGTTTTTGAAGTTTCCTCTGCTCATCAAGGCTGCATTTATTTGATCAAAAATACATAAAAATGTGAAATATTATTACATTTTAAAATATCTGTTTTCTATGTGAATATAATATAAACTGTACATTTCTGATTATTATCAATGTTGAAAACAGTTGTGCTGCACAATATTTTTGTGGAAACTGTGATGCATTTTATTTTTCAGGATTCTTTGACGAATAGAAAGTTCAGCACAACAGCATTTTTTGAAATCTTTTGTAACATTATAAATGTCTACTGTCACTTTTGCTTAATTTGATGCATCCTTGCTGAATTAAAGTATTAATATCTCGCAAAAGGATTTTTTTTTCCTTACCTGGAAACCACAGCTCCAATCACAGCCCCGACCTCCGCCGGCTTACACCCTGTGCTGTTGTCAGACACCCAAACGGCCCCCAGACAGGCCCATATGAACTCAGGGAAGTACAGGAGGGCCCGCAGATACACCAGAGCTGGCATAGAGCGCCGAGGACCGGGATTCATGATTGTTCCTAAACCAAATCACAGCAGCGTTACACTGACAAACCCTCCAGATGTGAAGAAACCACAGCATGCGTTCGCTCGCTCACTTACCTTGAGCACTGATGTAAACGATTGCACAAAGTGTCAAAATAATGACAGCCAAAAGAACGAGAAGAACTACGAGGTAATTATGCAGATATGCGCCACCTTGACAGTCAAATCGTCCCTTATGGTTGGTGTACAGAACTAAAGTCACAATCCACCTAAGAGACAAGAGATGACAAGAGGTTTGAGTGTCATTCAAGCACCTACACTGAACAAAATTATAAACGCAACACTTTTGTTTTTGCCCCCATTTTTCATGAGCTGAACTCAAAGATCTAAGACTTTTTCTATGTACACAAAAGGCCTATTTCTCTTAACACACAAAAGTACTGCATAGTACAAATATTAGAACATTAGTATGGTATTGACATATATTTATGGGCATGTAGTTGTGAATATCTTATCACCCCCACAGTAAGAGAGCTATTTTTTGTATTGTGGTATTTCTGTTTAAGTACCGTGGTGTGTATACTATGGTATTAACACTTCCTACTCGTGTAGGAAGCTCAGAAGCTCGTTGTTTTGAGTGTCTTACCACGCCGCTCTGATAAATAACTCGAAGGCACCAGGAAACACAAGATCATCGCTGGCGATCCGCCATCGGCGTCCAAACACCACCATCCCGGGCATCCTGACCGCTCTCTGATGATGATCTTCTCAAATTCAACCCAGATTTCCTTTCGCGATCATCAATGTATGACAGCGAGCATTACAAAACCCCATTACTCTGCCAGCCTGTAACTGCTCTTCGGATCTTAATATTGCGACATGTGGGTAATTAACGCCTCTTTCACTGACGTCTGACATGAAGAAACATCTCAGCCCTGCTCGCTTTGTTTTTCTGTTCTGTGTAGTAACGAAATGTGTCCGACTCCGTCAGATGAAGTTCCGGGAGCTACATAGTTCTGTGTGGAATTCAAGTAATTTCAGTGAATCGGTTATTTCGAACAGTTTGTTTATTGCGTTACTATAAAGCAAAATGTAGTTTATTATGTAACGGTTTTAAACATCCATTCTAAATTTACTTATGTTTATTGAAAAGTAATTCAGAACATACATTCATCTTATTAATCCATATATATATATATATATATATATACACAAAGTAATCGGTTTAACGCGTTTACATGGCAGAATTTAAATTTTGTTCGGTTTATAGAAAGGTTTATCCTACACCTCTCAAACCGATTACAATTTTATTCGGTTTGGGCATTTTTATTCCGATTGAGGTGCTTATATGGAGCATTTTCATTCGGATTGGACTTTTAAACCGATTACAATGCTCCGTGTAAACGCACCTAATGTCACAGGACAAGATTCTTGCTTTGATATTTAAAAGCTTCTGTTTTTTATGTTAATGCTACGTGGCTTCTCGAGTCGTGTGGTGGTCAAAAATGATTTGTGCATTACATTTTCAAAACAAGCGACGTTTCCCATAAAATCTTTATTTTAGGTTGTGCCACCATGCAAAAGCTCGATTCAAAGCAAATCTAAAACCTGGCTGTGGTAATTATTGTGATTAAAAAAGGTTTATATTAAAAGTCTGATCATATTGGCCAGAAATAAAATGAACAATACAGGTGTTGATATTAATATAGTATGGGCAATAAAGACTTTCTGCTGAAAAAGTGATTTAGGAACAATTCAAAATCAATATCTGTCCATGAGTTCACATTCCAGCATACTGCACCATATTTTACATCAATCCAAAAAAAAAAAATGTAAAAAAATTTTTGTTTAAAGCAATCAAACTGCAGGTGAATTTTCTGAAAAATAATTGTAAAAAAAAAAAAAAAAAAAAACTGCATTAAAATCTGTGAGAGCATTTGTACAATTTATTTTTGGTTCTTTATGAAGCCATTTACAGTGATAAAGGCAGTGTCAATACTGTACGCTGACAGACAATGGCACGGTTCCCAACAGTTCAGCTTTAAGTACAAATTTGAAATTTCCATCTTGCAAACATTGAGATTGCATCATTTGAACCTAATTAAACAAGAGGTTTGGGGAACCACTATATTATGACCGACCTTTTTTAACAAAGGATTATTGCAATAAGAATCTGAGCAAAAACTTTTTTTTTTTTATTATTCAATTTTACCCCATGGAGCTACAAATACTCCCATAATCTTTTTGAAAACGTACATTTAATCAGATTGAAAATACTCTTACAAACAAAATCAATACTCATCATAAGAATCAGTCCCTGCCTGTTAGCACCGAGGCAACGTTCAGCTCGTTTATGATGCCGTCGGTCAAATCATAGCACACGTTTCATGTAGAAAACTTTTTCTTTGATACAGAATAATAAAAAAGGGTAAGACAAGATGCATAAAACAGGAATCCGAAGACTTGGTTGAAGCTGTGGTTCTGAATCTTGAATCCAGAGCTGTTCCGGAGCACCTGATGTGAACAGGACTGGATCTCTTCTTTCGTACTCCGTCTCAGGCATCTTACTCGTCCTCTGCGTCCCGTGCGCCGCGCTCTTTCAGACTTAAGCTGGCAGACTCAGCTTCTTTCCTTTCAACACTGAAATAATGAAAAGAAACACTTGAGTAGCTTCCAACGATCAGATCAGAACACCATTTATTAAGACAGCCACAAAGCATTTGTTTAGATCCTGATAAGCATGTCGTTAAGAGCCCACTGGAATCAATACAGCCAAACAGTTAAACCCTAAACTACAATGATGATATACTGTTGCAAGTAGGCAGGATGAGAGTTTGCGATGATGCACTTACGGGCCGAATGTGCTGTGCATGGTCCACACCACTGTATTAAAACAATCAAGCCTGAGATGGGTGTTTCCTTACTGATTACAGTGATGTTTGATCATTGCTAAACTAGTAGTAGTCACATTGATTTCACAATCAATAGCAGTTTAAAACACTGAAACCCATTTTATTTTTCCTGATTAAAAAGCAATAAGTCATACATATATGCAAAATCTAAGACACTAGTTCTCAGTCCTTTTTACTCTAAAGCAATACTTAAAGACAATATTGGCTACGATTTCCTCTAGTGTTTTAGCTACTACTACTACTACTACTAATTCAATTAAATGATTGAATAATTCCTGATGGATGTTTGCTGAGAACCACTGAACTAAAAGATGCATTTTCAAAACAAGGATGGGCATTTCGGTCATTTTGTTAACTTAAGTACCTGACAGATTAATCGAGTGCCTTGAGTTATTATTATGTTTTCAGGATTGATCACTGCTGTACCTGTATTTCAAAACCATTTACACTAGCAGGTGCATTCTGAGCCTACACACCTGAGGGTTTTTAAACCCAAAACACTCACCTTTTGTTACGTAGAGATAAAAGAAATCGCAGTACAGGATTGTCTGAACGATGCCTGCCACGATGGCGATCATGTCGAAGAAGCCTTCGAAGTAGAAGCGCCAGATCCAGTTGATGAGATACAGGGCGCGATAGAGGCCGAGGAAGAACAGGTAGTGAGTGGTGATGGTCTCGGCTTCTCCGGTCTTGCTGATCATGAACAGTTGTGGGAGGATGGACACGGACTCCAGGTAGATGGAGAACGTCCACATGATCTACAATGAGGAGATGATGAGAATATAAATGGATAAACTTGAGACAAACTTGTAGGGCTGCCCTCGACTAAGGATTTTTCTGGTCGACTAGCAGTCGTTCATTTTAAGCATTAGTCGACTAATCGCACGTTTGCTAATAAACCATTAAACGAGGCCTAGTGCTCGAGTTCACATCACAAACGAGTGGATCAGCTGCCACATAAACAAATCACACAAACAGACTTTGACCAAATGTGAAGTTCGCACACTCAAAAAAATAGCCCTACAAAGTGTACAGTACGCGTTTTCTGCTAAACTCGCTGCGTTGCTCACCTGCACACGACCTGCTTTTCCATATCTTCAGCAGGAGGATGATGATGGCTGCTAAATGGGAGAGGTCCCCCGTCAGTCTGAATACGTTCATGTTTCTTTGGATGTGATGAAGGGTTTGTTGAGATGAATGCGGGTGCGGATCTTCCCCCTGCAGCGCGCTATAAACACGGCTTTCCCGACTGAAAGATGGCGAGAGCAGCGCGACGTGGCGTCTGACAGCGGGTTGGCTGAGCCTCAGGATGATGTTTGGAGTTCGTCATTGGGAGGAGAATATCGCTGGATAATTAATATATCGATTACACACACGGTTGTTTTCCTCTAGGGGCGCACGGAGGCTCCGAGAACCGGTTAAGGCTAGAAGGGATACTGGGCGTGAGTAGAGCATATAGCACAAAAGTCTTAAAGTCCCCCTGTAGTGAAAATCAAGTTTTTTATGTTGTTTATTTGTCTATGTGGTGTTTTTAATATGCTTTTAGACAACCATGTGCCAATCCATTAATCAACACCATTGCTGAGAATTTTCTCCTTAAAAGTGTAGTTTCCCAATGGCAGTCCCAGAAATGCCGTTTGAAACAGCCCTAGGTCGTTCATTTTAAGCATTAGTCGACTAATCGCACGTTTGCTAATAAACCATTTAAATCATAATAATGAGCTTTTGTTTGCCTAGTATGCCTATACAGCCTGATAAGCGCTCAAGCGCACGCATAAAGCTTGCCACAGCAAGTAATGATGATGATAAAACAGTAAGGAGGATGCATTAACATTTTAATAATTTATTGATAAACGTTGTTTTCGGCTTTAGAGATTAAATCAGCGACACGGACTCGACATCTCCGCAGTAGCGGATGCACCCTGTATGCATTACATAATCTGAGAATATTTGTTTTCCATTTGACTTGGTTCAATTGAAAAGTAGACATTTCACCGTTTATAGATATATTTTTCATGTCTGTAAAGCACGTATACAAAGAGTTTCGAAGTGACGTGCTCAGGTTCACAGAGACCGAGACGGCAGAAAGCGCATCCTGTTTGCGTTCATTATTTTACAAGTGGTGTTTTTAATATGCTTTTAGACAACCATGTGCCAATCCATTAATCAACACCATTGCTGAGAATTTTCTCCTTAAAAGTGTAGTTTCCCAATGGCAGTCCCAGAAATGCCGTTTGAAACAGCCCTAGGTTTGCTACGTCACAAACCAATAACCAATCACGTCAAGGGATCGAGTCCTATCACAAGCATGCAAAATAGACCAATACCAGCACAAAACCAAAAATAAATTAAACCCAAAAACCCATGAGGCCGTGGTTTATTGTGAATTTAGAACCGCTAACTTGCATTATAGCCCGCGGCAACCGACAGATAAACGTAGGGTCTTTACAGATTACTCTTATCTGTATGAGCAAAAATGACAGAGTATTTTAAGAGCAAGTGACCGCCTCCATCTGTCATGCAGCGAGCGTGCTATTTTTCAGCTTCCACAGCTTCAATAGCACACATTTCTCTAGGTTAACATTAGATTGAGCGGCCTGTAAAAGTAGCCCCAGACCCACCTCTCCCGCATCGGCGTCTGCACTTCACACGCGTATGCTCGCGGGCGCGAATTAACAATCACAAACGGCTGTATTCGAGTCTTCAAGGCATTTTGAGGACACAACATCGTCAAGTAAGTAACGTTAACGAATATTACAGTATTCACTGTAGTTGTCCGCTAGTAAAAACATAGTTTTATCAGTCATTATCCGTGTATGCCATTGTTTTGCGTTTACTACATTTCAGTGAATCAGGAGGCGCTGGCTGGTGTGAGTGAGTGGAGGCGGGGCTAATTTGCATATTCAGTTTATCAATGTTTTAGGAGATCATTACTATATGTGACCCTGGAGCACAAAGTCATAAGTCGCTGGGGTATATTTGTAGCAATAGCCAACAATACATTGTGTGGGTCAAAATGATCGATTTTTCTTTTATGCCAAAAATCATTGGGATAATAAGGAAAGATCATGTTCCATGAAAATATTTTGTCGATTTCCTAGCATAAATATATCAAATTTAAGGGCATTTTAAAGGCAGTTTTCTCAATATTTTGATTTTTTTTGCACCCTCAGATTTTCAAATAGTTGTATCTCAGCCATGAGCGGCCATGTAAAGTTGCAGCTACTAACACATTTCAGATGATAAGTCATATTTGAGGTCAATGAATGATAGGCGAGCGTTTGGATGTTCTGCCCGAGTAGTTTTACCACACAGACCATCCGTTAACGATCTGTCCGTCACGGAAAGCGTGACTTCACCACTTCCTGTGGATTTTTGCGACTAATACAATTTTGGTCGACCAAGACTCTTCTGGTTGACTAACCGTTAGTCGACTATTAGGGGGCAGCCCTACAAACTTGAGAGTGAATGAATGCAGGAATGGATTTGCTCTCACCTCCAAAGGAGAGAAGTCATGGTTGACGAGGAAGGCCAGGCCGCCGACTGGAACAACCAGGAACTCTGCTCTGAACGTGTCGTGGTTGCCATCATACGTGGCCTTGAACTTCACGTATATCAGGTAAACCGTGGCATAAGCACATGCGATATAGATGACCTGCATGGGAACATGCAACAAAACAGTGTTACAAAAAAAAGTCCCAAAATTTAAAAGTACACTTTTAAACTTTGCAGTCAAGAATGACCACCATGGAGGGATAATAAGGAAAGATCATGTTCCATGAAAATATTTTGTCGATTTCCTAGCATAAATATATCAAATTTAAGGGCATTTTAAAGGCAGTTTTCTCAATATTTTGATTTTTTTTGCACCCTCAGATTTTCAAATCACATGCGATATAGATGACCTGCATGGGAACATGCAACAAAACAGTGTTACAAAAAAAAGTCCCAAAATTTAAAAGTACACTTTTAAACTTTGCAGTCAAGAATGACCACCATGGAAATTAAAAATATAAAGCATATTTTTTTTGTGGTACAATCTACAACTCAGTCATGATATCTAAAAATGATGTCTAAAATATATATATATATATAAAAAATTATAAATTAAATGATATACAGTATATTATATATACATATATACACACACACACCATGCATTGGATTTTTTTTAAAGTGTTGCTCTATTTTTAACATAAACACTGTGTTAATAGAATATAATGATATTTTTTTAAATAATATTTGCACTGTTATATAAAAATAATTGATGCATAATTTAGAGATCAAAATGGTCTGACACCATGAAAAGCCCTCTAATAACACGAAATATTAAAGAATAAATATTACAGAAACAAAATATAGTACCTTCTTTTAATTAAAAACAAATTACACTCGCTGTTTCTGTTCTGACCACTGAAAATAATTTCAGCGCAAATCACATTTAGATGTATAAAACTCAATTTCAATGACTGGTTTTGTGGTCCAGGGTCAAATATGTTTTTCCATTGTGAATTTGTACAGAATTTATGGCTTGAATTTCAAAACTGTCTTCATTCCAAACATCAATACACCCTTTGACTCAATTAAAGTATTGTTGAAGGATAAGAACCTATAACTTATTTTGTGCAAACACTTTATTCATAGATGTACGTTTTTAAAGGTTAAACCCCACTTCAGCGGATGGAAAAATGAACTGAAGATATTTGTTAAGTCTCTTCATTACATAATGGACAGAAACGTCCAGAAACTCTTATATGCTTTGAACTTGTTTTTGTTGTTAGAATAAGACCTTCGCACATCTTTTTTATTATTATTATTATGCTTTATCTTTACATTGCTGTTGTTTTTTCTTTTGTTTCTTTCTATTTGCTGTATCAATGCTAATAATATGTGTTCAGTTGTTGAAATGTGCCGTTATAGTTTGTATTTCAACTTTATGTCTTATTTAAAAAAAAAAAACTACTGGGCATGTGCTCATCAATGTAGCGTAATTTTTTGTCACACTGCTGTACACCAATAATGACTGTTTTTGCATTATTTTAAGAGGTAGGTTTAGGGTTGGAGTAGGTGTAGACATTAATAAAGCAAAATCTAATAGGTAGAAAATGTAATTTATTGCTAGCTTAAATTACTTAAATTGCTTAGAAGGCCACAACCCCGAAAACCGAGGCGCGTTAAATCTCACGATGGTTTTTGTATTAGTGGACTAATACAAAAAAAAACATTAGATGATTTCTAGC
This sequence comes from Sinocyclocheilus rhinocerous, assembly GCF_001515625.1. NCBI lineage: Eukaryota > Metazoa > Chordata > Actinopteri > Cypriniformes > Cyprinidae > Sinocyclocheilus > Sinocyclocheilus rhinocerous. The sequence goes on from NW_015626872.1 coordinate 1,286,310, forward strand.
ATTTGAATGGTAACTGCGAATCAGCGTAATACATTAATATAAAATACAATTATTAGGCAGTAATCGCAGTCGACTGTGATTGGTCCGCTCTGATCCACGCGGAGAAAAGTAACAAATGGCACGTGACAACAGGAGTATTTTTACTGAGACGGCGCCGCTAAGCCCCGCCTGTTTGGACTTCCCTGTCGTGTCGATTTCTTTTCCTCTCGTTTTTTTTTTTTTTGGCCTGGGAAGGGTGTGTGGGAAGTTTGCTGGATCCTGCTCTAAATCTATTCAAACACACCTAAACCAAACGAAAAATATATTACATCCGCGCGCGCATACACTCCATTGCTTTGCCAGAAATGTGTTTCTCTGTCACTTCTCATTTCCATCATAATGCAGTTTATTTTATTTTTTAACCCCATTCTTTTTATGAATGTATACTAGAGGGAAAGTTTATCATTTGAGTCCAGGATCAATCCAGAAGCATATGAAATACTGGCTTGTTTAGCATTCAAAAAATATATATAAAAATCCATTTAAAAAGTTTTTATAATAAATTTTTGAAAGCGGAATAATCTCTCTCGCTATAAATAGCTTTTTTTAAATTAGCTTTTCTCTTGCATTTTAATAAATTAATTTGTCTTATTAACATATAGAAGATAAACTAAAAGATATGCTTATCTCATCATCATGTATACGGTCAATATTAACGAAAGCTGAAACCAAATACTGAGAACAAACGTTGATTTATTGCACAGTAAACATATTCAATACAGGACAATACTTGATTTACAACATAAAAAATATGTCTACAAACAGAACATCACATCCCGTAATTAACGATTATCTACATACATGTATGTTGAGATGTTTTGTGTTGTGCACAATATCATTTTACTTGTTCATTAAGAAAAAAATGCTCTTACATTGGTCCTAAGATGTTTCTGACAACTCGTACATCACGTGAGAAATTCACTACAAATGCAGAAAACATAAGGGGAGGCACAGAAGGAGATTTCGAGTTTAATAGCTACCTCTCTCTATTAGATATGATCTTTTTTTGTTTAAATTTCCCCCCACAGGGAACACCTCACACCAGCTGTACTACACTTGTAGTACAATCACTGTACTGTTCATTAGTTGCAATAAGATATAATCATTTGTTTCTCAAAGATTTCATTTTCCTGAGACGTAACACAGACAAGAAACATCATTCATCTTAAACGAAGCCCTTTCATTTCCGCCGAAAGTTCATTCCTGGGGTTTCAGCACGAAGACGGCGTCATCCAGCATGTAGTAGTCCTTGTACATGTCTCCTTCACACAGATACGGCAGGCGAGTGACGGCCTCCACCTCGAACCCCACCTTCAGGAACACGTCTGTGCTCAGGTGAGTCACCTGCTCCTCCCACGTCTTGCCCTGCACCTTGATGTGTTCCTTGGGTCGCACCCAGGTCCCACCTTAAAACACAACAGAATAAGTGGAAAAAGTACAGTCACAAATTAAACAAGAAATACGAATGCATAGCAAAAAAAAAGAAAATCTTTTAAAATCATGTTGAAAACACATAGTTTGAAAAATGGTTTAATAAGTTACAACTGAATACATATTTTTCTTACACCCTGCATACACGTAAATGTGCACATATTTTTTAATTTTTTTTGCAATATTATTTTTATTACATTTTCTTGAAACACAAGACTGACACATGTACATACCGTGTCTGTAACAATACTTACTATGTACAGAAAAGAAAAGAAAACAAACACTAGGGGCTCATATTACATAAAAAGTGTAAAGCACAAAACCAACAAAGGGTTAATACAGTCTGTACTTTGGAAGTTAGATTTAATAATCCATTGCAAACAATAACAACCGCAGTTGTAAGGGGTTAATATAATGCACATTAAAATATATTTAAATACCCAATCAAGAATTTTGATCCTCTATTATATTGTTAATATCCCTACATTCAATAAATAATAAAAATGGACTCCAGATTTTCTTAAATTTAGCTTGTTTACCCTTAAGCATATAGGTTATCGTTTCCATTGCAATGCATTAATATATTTCTCTTAACCAATGAGTTATGGTAGGCCTTTCTGTCTTTTTCCAATAAATGGCAATGAGCCTTTTGCCATGTAAAATGCACATATCTATCAATACTTGATTATCCTTTTTAATATTCCAATTTTCTGGATGAATGCCAAGAATGAAACCCCTGGATCTAATGGTAACCTTATTGAAACCATATGCTCTATCATATTTATAATTTCTTTCCAAAACTCTTTTATTTTGTCACATTCCCACATACAGTGAATTAAGGTACAAATGTGCACATATTAATCAATATAAAAAAGGTAAGCAAATTTAAGCAAAAACATATATATATATACATATACATGTAATTACATAATATATTTTTTCTCAATATAATGTAGTAATATAATTATTACATTTATTAATTATTCATTTTTTTCCTTATTCATGCAATTATTCATAATTATGAATTAAATAAGTACTTACTCTTTTTAGAATAATTAATCATTCTTAATCAAATAAAGGGTTCTCTATCAGATAATTTCCCATTTTATAGTGTTATTCTGCATGTTGGTTGACTTCAATCATCACATGACTTAAATCTGCTGCACAAAGGTTTTTCCAACATTAATAATATTTTAACAAAAGTTAACCATTTTGTTTTATAAGAAATAATAATAAAAGATCGTACCAAAATACTTCAAGAATCGTATTCTTTCTGTGAAAAAAATCTAAATCGATTTCTTTAAAAAAAATCCAAATTTAAATTATTTCTGAATTAAAATGGTGAGTTTTATTGTATGTGTAATGCATTTTAAAAACGGAATTCATTTTTGAATAAACACATTCAATTTTAATAAATTACAATAGACAAAATATGGTGTGTTAAGCTGGCAACACGATAAATAAATAAATAAATTAATTAATATTTAATAATAAAAATTTAATGTAAACAAAGAAAACATGAAAAGTAAAAATAAATAATAACGTGAAATACTGATTTCACTGACAAATCATCTCTTACAAGATGTTAGCTCTGCAAGTGTGCTAATCTATAATAAAGCAGCTAGCAGCAGCCACTCATGAATTGCTCAGTAGTTGTGGTTGCAGCGATCGTCTTACCCGTCTCTATATACGGCTGAAAGGGCAGCACAGCCGCTAAGACGAGGCGTCCCGTGTGCGGCACCAGCGATCTCCTGATGTCCTGCAGCAGCTGCAGCGGCTCGTCGCAGCGGTCCAGCAGGTTCAGACAGCTGATCAGATCATACTGGAAGCCCGTTCGGTTCCACTCATCGATTCCCAGCAAGCTGGAGTTTCAAAGTCAAGCACAGGCTCACGATCACCTCACTTCATTAGCATTTCTACTAGGGATGCACCCAAATGAAAATTCTTGGCTGAAGCTGAAACCGAACAAAACGAAACACTGGGCCGAAGACTGTTTTTCAAGTTTCCCCCCCCATGTATTTTTCAAATGTTTACGCCATTACATAAATTAAATAGCCAAAATGTGCTTTGTACGGTTTTGTCTTACTTTTCAAAGAAAAAAAAAACAATTACAAAAGAACCATTTAAAAATACTGAACATTTTTCTAACATTCTAGCAGATATGATCCATAACAAAGCATAATTTAACTTAAAATTAAGTTAGTAAAAGAATATTTTTGGCCATTTTTTGAGACCCCATTCTTGAATCAGGCTTTACTGTACAAATAAATGCAGCCTAGAAAATATTACAGATCCCAATTTGAACACTATGTGTGAATGTTATAATACATGTATAAATAGAGCTGTTGTAATTATTATTATTGTCTTACTTTTTTAGTTTATTTTACAGAACAACAGTAAAATTACAATACTAACATTTATGAATATTGTTGGAGCTTTTATTTTGGTGGAAACCCGCAGGAAGACTTCTTTTTGTTGACAACAGCAGATTTATGAATGATTCTCATTACGATTTTCGGAAGATGTTTGTCGCACATATCGCATTGTCACACGTCTTGTAAAAATAGTTTCAGAGTAGATTTTCCTCGCGTCCCGTCATTGTTCGGTACAATTTATTCAATCTTTTCAATTATTCGGTCAAACCGAAAGTTTTTTTTTTTTTGCCATTTTCGGCCGAATAATTTCAGTTGTGAACATTCGGTGCATCCCTGATTTCTACTAATGCAGGAGGTGTGAGTACCTGTAATTCTTTCTCTGGAGATGCCACTTCATCGGCGTGGAGACTTCGGTGGCAAACACCTCATGAAAGTGACGGCCCATCACTTCTGTCACGCCTCCGTCACCGGCTCCCAGATCCAGCATCCTCTGCCCTTTCCATTCCGGCTCGATCCGGAGAAGACGCTGAAACTGGTCCTTCGAGAACACAAACATGGAGCCGCGGCCCAGAAAGCTGCGGACCGACAGGACAGGAGGCCATGAGGAGCCGCTCATCAGAAGCAGCGCTGAAGCCTGCGAGAGAGTCAGGGCTGCTTACCCGTTGATGGAGGTTCGAGACATGACCGGGCTGAAGATGGAGGAGAAGAGCGAGTGGTAGAGCTGCGTGAAGAGCCAGCCGGACTTCTCCACGCTTCGGCGGAGGAAAGCCTGCGTGTCCTCATCCAGATGACTCTGAACGAACTGAGAGCAAACCTGTTCTCCGAGCATGTCCGGACAGCAGTGGTACCACTGCAAACACATCCACAGCATACAACAACAGCAAGAAGAAGTTAAAGGTGCTGTATGTAAGTTTTTGACTCTACTAAAGCATAAAAATATCATAATATGTTTGCAGATGTTTAAGAAACATGCTAACTTAACATACTTGTTTATCTGAAAAACAATGCTACAGTCAGTTATTCTCCTTTGAAAATGTCAATAATAAGAAAAAAACTCTATTATGATGGTCTGTATTCTTGATCTATAACATTTACATGGTTTCAATCATTATCATTTCAAACATGTCATGGTAAATGTAAATGCGGATCGTTTTGAATGGTATTACCATGGTATTTTGATGAATGCTATGGTAATGAATGGTTACCACAGTTGCCATATGTTATTACATGGTTACATTTTTAGTAATGTAAAAGCTACCACAACAGAAATGCTTTCTTATGGCAATACCGTGGTATTTTAATAAACACTATGGTAATTATAATTACCATGTGTCATTATATATGCATGGAATTCCAATGGATTTAAAGGGGTCATCGGATGCCCATTTTCCACAAGTTGATATGATTCTTTAGGGTCTTAACGAAAAGTCTGTAACATAGTTTGGTTAAAATTTCTCAATGGTAGTGTAAAAACACCTTTTTTACCCTGTCAAAAACAGCTCTTTTCAGATCAAGCCATTTTTGTAGCATTTCCCTTTAAATGTTAATGAGCTCTGCTGACCCCGCCCCTCTCTTCCGAGCTGCTCTCAGAGGGACTGTTTACTTTAGCCGCATTCATCGTGAAACTTGCTAATTAGCACATTATTAGGAAAGGCGATTTGCAAAGATTCATTAAAAAAAACGTATACTGACTTCTTCTGGAGGTGAAGCTGGATCACCAATGATTTCGCGTGAACATAGACGCATTTAGGTAGATCAGGGCGCATTCCCTTCAGAAACAATGTAATCCACTGCGAGTTCAGCAGCTCAGATGTCGGGAGTAAATGACGACTGCTATGTTCATTATTACATCCAACAACAGAACACCTCAATCGCTTAGGAGTCATTCTTGTCTACATCTGCTCCGGCGGTGAAACAATGGTGGACTGATGACAGCTCACTCAGGGCGGAGCTAAGGTAAGACACCAGTCCAGTCTGTGCTGAAACGCTACTGTCAATCAAACTATCGTGGGAGGGGCCTGTCTGTGTGACGTCACACAGACAGGCATCTGAGATCGGCTCGATTTGAGAAAGGGGAAAACATTTAACCAGATTAAAAAAAAAACACTGGGAGGATTTTTATCATTATAGGGTGGTTGTGTACACACACTGCCAACACACATTTCAGTTCAAACAACTTGTAAAAGTGCATGTAGCATCCGATGACCCCTTTAAAGCAACGCTAATGGTAAATGTACAAAATCATGATCTCACGTCCAAAAACATGGTAATATCATGGTACTTTTTCTTCGTGTAAATGCAACCACAACAGTGATGTTTTCAAACGCCAATACCACTGTACCAAAAACTAGCATGGTCCTTTGAATAAACGCAATAACATCAGTGATGGTTCCAATATCGTGGTACCTTCACATACACTATAGTACTAAAAAATATACATATTCACATCATAGTGTTTACATGGTGCTACCATGGTGAATGTTTGAACATATTGCATTACCAAGTTAGAAAAAAACAGTTTAACCACAAGTTCGAAAGCATTGTAAAAGATGGCACTTTGTGCTAGCTAGTGTAAAACTCTACAACAGTTACTAATAACCAGCTAAACGTCGGGAAGCGTCACTCACTCACTCACCTGCTGGGCTTCATATCCAGGTGAGTCAGGTGAGTCAGTCTCGGTCCCCATGTTCATGATCAGAGCTCGAGCCAGCGGACTGCGAACATACTTTCCAGTCCACATCCTTTTCATTCCCAGTAAAAAAGACACGTAAAACAGCAGCCAAGCGACGAAGATCAGCGTCCTCATCTGCGGAAGACACATAGCGACAGACAGTGTAACTGCAACGAGCGATACCAGGCGGGTTGATAACTTACTAGTCAAGAAATATGATCCCCGGACCCCAATTACAACACGCTAACAAACTAACTAACTAACCTGAAGGCGTGGTGCTGTTTACACGCACACATCTTTGTTATGCATAATCTGAACGGCAAACAGATTTGGCACAAATCAGCTGAGTCCCTTCCAAAAAAGTTCACTTCCTGACTGTGTTACATTTAAAAGAGGCCGACAAAACACGTGACCGCTCATATCCGATGTTACCGCCAGGCGGCGCATGTTAGGGGCCCCGTAGGGGAGAAATAAATGGGAACATGTACAGGATATAAAATTCAGCATTTTATTGCATCTGCATAAATGCATATATTTCATGTTTTTTGATTGTTTTATATGCGTTCTAATGTTTGCAACATGTAAACATTATATGGCCGATTTATAAGCCTTTTAAACTAATTATTGAGGAACTGTCCTCACAGTTTCATGGTATTTTACTGTATTACATGTACATTTATTTACATAGTGAGTATACTCACACACATACAGACACACATTTCTGCTACTGTTCGATACTTTTACTCAATTTCATTCCTGTTACTAAATTGTTTTTTTCCTAAAAAAATAAATAAATAACAAATTCAACGTTAATATCACTTTTTTTATTATTATTATGTTTGGTCCATCATGTATCCTACTGTTTAAAAAAATTACATTGTATTTAAAAATGGCTTTGTGTTGTTGTTTTTTAGAAAAGTAGTACACATTGCATGCATAAATGATGTTTTTCTCGATTATTTTTTTGTCACAAATATCAATCATTTGAACATGTAACCAACCATTTCCAACATGTTTTTTAAAAGATGAATTAACTGAAAAAAATGCATCCATGTAATAAAATTAGGCCTACCTGAGATTGCCCAGTAGGCTACATTTTTTAAATAGTTAAATATGAATGGGAAGTTACAAGCTAATAGCACCCAGATAGATAGATAGATAGATGGATGGATGGATGGATGGATGGATGGATAGATGGATATATATATAGATAGATAGATAGATGGATAGATGGATGGATGGATGGATAGATAGATAGATGGATATATATATAGATAGATAGATAGATAGATAGACAGATAGATCGCATCAAGAAGATGCTCCAACTACCAATAGTTAAAATAAATGTATACAAATTCATGAAGGCAATTATATTATCAAATTTGTTGTTTTAACTTTTGACGCAACCTAAAGTCGTTCAGATATAGTGTACAGGAAAAAAAGATCTACTGTATGTAGGTTATACTGTACACTACTGTACACTGCGCGCACCTGCAGGTAACAGGCGCGTTCACACAGCGTGCGCGCTCCGTTGAGCTCCACCTCGTGCGCGCGCACAGTCCAGATTCAGATGATTAAGCAGAGCACGAGAGCAGAGACGCTCGTTATACACACGCTACGTCTCAGAGAAATCATTTTCAACCATTAAAACAAACCTGTCATATACATTTGCTGACAGGACATTAAGTAGCCTACATGAAACATTTCGAAATTAGAGTTTAACATAGAAACTAGAGGATCCTCAGCTGTTCTGTTTGACTGTTTAAAGATGCTCACAGATATTACAGAAGGAGAATTTGACATCAAAGAGGAAGAACCATGGTACGATCATCAAGATCTGGAACACGGTGAGTGATGCTCTATCTGACTTTCTGTAAAAGTACAAGTTAATAACACTTTTTAAATGAAAAAGGTGGTAGACGACCTCTAGATTGGCTTATTTCGTGAACAATCAATAGCCTATAATGATTGAGAAAGTACTTTCGTTTAGTCTCCATTTAATTATAGTCTTCGAAGTAATGTAATTTGTTCATGAAAACAGCATTGATGACAGGAAAACTGTGTTGTGTGCCTGACTCTCCACCACATCCTGACAGAATGACACATTTTCGACATGAAAGAGTGAAATCAGCTTTGTAATGAACTGCTTATCAGTTTCCTGAGTTGTGAAGTAAAAGGAGAAGTTACTACACACCACCTAGTGACAGAGAGAACCTGATGCCCAAATGATTGCAACATCAACCAGATTTACAAATACTTGTATGCATAAATAAAAAAAAGTCAATTAAAATGGTCCAGACTAATTTTAATTGAGTGTTTTTTGCCTTCAGTTTTGGTTGCTCATTAGATGTTCTCCTCGTCTTCTTCTGCAGATCTTCATTTGGCCGCCGAATTGGGTAAAAATTTACTGGAGCAGAACAGAGACTTAGAAGAGACCCTCCAACAGATGTGCATCACCAACCAGGAACAGATACAGGAGATAGAGGCACTATCTATCTATCTATCTATCTATCTGTCTGTCTGTCTATCTATCTATCTATCTATCTATCTGCATACAGAGCTGGGTAGATTACTTGAAAATTGTAGTTGGTTTGTGATTCCAAATCCATTACATTACACACTACTTTTAGATTACTTTTGGCCTAACTGGTTTGTCACATTGATTTAAATAGGATAATCTCGTACCATACTAATAGAAAAAAAAAATCTATTCCATTCATTGTTATTAACAAAATGAATGCATTTAACATTTCGTCAAAGTTTCCCAAACTGGGACTCGTGAAGGAACTGCAGGGAGTTCATGAGTTTAATGAAAATCTAATAATTTATGATGTCATAAAAATGTAAAATTAAAATAAATCATTTTAAAATAACAACATAACAACAATGAAATATGATGTTTGTTTACCTGCATGTCATGTGACCATTAACCAATGACAGAGAACTGTGAACATGCAAATGTGTTACTTTAACACATACTTTGTTGACCTTATTACCGTAAAATCTCAGTGGTGCTTCAAGTAAATATATTAGGTGGAAGAGGTTCGGCTGATGAAGAAGTTAGGGAATCCCTGCATTACATGTAAATAAGAAATAACATGAATTTGTGTATTTTAATGTGTTTGAAAGACAAAAGCCTTCTAAAGACATATACACATGGTTAAATAAACCCTCTGTTCTGAGGAAACGAAAACCATATGCACAGAAAAGCAGTCTTTTATTGACATGGTTCTTTGGATAGTTCCTCCATCTACATTCTCTGTATAATCAGTTGATTTTATGGTTGTATAAACCTTTGTCTGTTCCATGCAGTGATAAACCATTGTAAAATACAGTACTCACAGAAATAGACAGATATCTAGATGTATTATATCTAAAGGCCATAAATAGAGAATGTATTGCCTAATATTTTAGATACTGTGCCAGATTGTCACTTAGCGTCAATATTTGCAAAGCACAACTGATAGCCATTAGTGCCTCCATAGTGGTTAAACAGTTTAAATGAATGAATCTATAGCTAGAACTTGACTCAGACTTCTCTTAAAAGGCAATAAAACGGATGCATATCTTAGATTTACATTTTGCTAAGAATAACTGAGAAAAAGCCTTTATGCAAATAAGACAGACAAAGGTATCGGAACTTGTTAGATTTCAGTCTAATGTTTCTTTCTCCTTTGTTCAGTATCTTTCTAAGCAGGTGGATATGCTGAGGTCGGCGAACGATCAGCAGGCTAAACTCTACGAGCAGCTGGATTCAACCGCACAAGACCTGGAGCTGAAAAACCAACGACTGGTGCTGGAGAACAGAGCGGCTCAGATGAAGATCGAAGGGTAAGACTTTAGAAACGATGGTAAATGAATGCATGAAGCCAAGGAGAAAATGATTTAAATGGCGTATTTCCTGACGGCAGGCTCACAGAGACGGTAGAAGGGCTGCAGACTCAGGTGGAGGAGCTCCAGAGAGACATGCAGAAGCTGAAGCTGGATTCTGCTGAACAGAACCGGTCCCGTGATCGTGATCCTGACAGTGTTCAGGGTCTCACATGCTGCGAGGAGAAATGTCAGTTACACAAGTAGGTTTCTGCAGTACATTTTTGCATATTTTAAACCCCCACTGTGTTTTGTGCTACAGTAGGTCAAGTACGTGAAACTAGTGGCCTTTAAATGGTCACGGTCAAGTGGATTAGTAAAGAAACAAATTAGCTTCTTCTCATTCGTAGGTTTCAGGCTTAGCAGAACTACCTTCCCACACATTTATATTCCTGCCAGACTCTGCTTAATCTGCTGGAGGTGACGTGGACAGGGTTGTTTGACGCAAGAAAAGGAAAATATATATTGTGTTACATGCGTCTGATTTCACAATTTTCACATTTGCAATGTTATTTCTCACAATTCTGACATCTCACACTTCAAAATGTATTTCTTGCAATTGCAAATTTTATATTTCAGAACTTTATCTCCCATCTTTATATCTAACAATTGCGACTTCATTGTTCATAATTGCGACTTTAAAGGGGTCATAGGATGCTACATGCACTTTTACAAGCTGTTTGAACTGATGTCCTGGCTTAAGCTAAGCCCCATCTGTGAAACCAGGCCTATATCTAACAATTGTGGCTTCATTGTTCTTAATTGCGACTTTATATCTAACAATAGCAGCTTCGTTTTTCGTAATTACGACTTTACATCTAACAACTGCAACTTCATTTTTTTGTAATTGCAACTTTATATCTAACAGTTGTGACTTTTTTGTTAACAATTACACAATTGTTCACAATTGCGACTTAATTGTTCATAATTGTGACTTTATATCTAACAATTGCGACTTGTTTGTTCAGATTTGCTACTTTATATCTAACAATTGCGACTTCATTGTACGTAATTTAGACTTTATATCTAACAATTGCGACTTCATTTTTCTTAATTGCGACTTTATATCTAATAGTTGCGACTTCAACTGCGACTTTATAACTAACAATCGCAACTTCATTGTTTATAATTTATGACTTTATATCTAACAATTGCAACTTTGTTGTTTGTGATTGTGTCTTTATATCTAACACTTTAAGTCCCATCCTTCAGTTTTTCTAATTGAATATTCTGAAATATGCTAAAATAGGCTCTTTTGGTTGATCTCAGAAAAAGTAAATATTTTACACAATATTTTAGTCTGTACAACTCCAGATTTCAGTAAAATGCAATCTGTTGTTGTTTTTAACATGAATTTATACCATTAGGATTCTCGTATATTTCGATCTTCAGTTATCTGACCAACGGCTCTGATTTCTAACCATGCAAAATGTATTTCAGGTACTTTTCCCATGAGCGCTCTGTTTCCACCAGCCGCTCGTCACTGAAGCGTGAGGAACAAGACGAGTACTGGGAGCTGAAGCGCTCGGTTGATTCCCTGCAGGCGCAGCTGAGCACAGAGCGCGCTCAGAGAGAGACGGCCGAGCTGGAAGCTGATGCTCTGGTGCATGAACTCAGCCAGCTGGAGCCCAAAGTGGCGCTGCTTAACAATCGCAACTTCATTGTTTATAATTTATGACTTTATATCTAACAATTGCGACTTTGTTGTTTGTGATTGTGTCTTTATATCTAACACTTTAAGTCCCATCCTTCAGTTTTTCTAATTGAATATTCTGAAATACGCTAAAATAGGCTCTTTTGGTTGATCTCAGAAAAAGTAAATATTTTACACAATATTTTAGTCTGTACAACTCCAGATTTCAGTCAAATGCAATCTGTTGTTGTTTTTAACATGAATTTATACCATTAGGATTCTCATATATTTCGATCTTCAGTTATCTGACCAACGGCTCTGATTTCTAACCATGCTGCATGTATTTCAGGTACTTTTCCCATGAGCGCTCTGTTTCCACCAGCCGCTCGTCACTGAAGCGTGAGGAACAAGACGAGTACTGGGAGCTGAAGCGCTCGGTTGATTCCCTGCAGGCGCAGCTGAGCACAGAGCGCGCTCAGAGAGAGACGGCCGAGCTGGAAGCTGATGCTCTGGTGCATGAACTCAGCCAGCTGGAGCCCAAAGTGGCGCTGCTAGGAGTCTACAAGGAGCACCTGGCTGAGAAGGAGGCTGAAGTCCAGGAGCTCCGCCTGCTTTTGCGCTCGAGCGAAGATAACGTGTTCCTCCCATTGGATGATGAAGTGGGCGGGGCTGGACACAGGGGGCGGTGCTGCAGCGGCGAGAGGCAGTTGCTTAGTGATGAGCAGCCTGCAGTGAAGCATCATGGTATCTCTCTGCTAAATGAGGTGGATGCTCAATACACCGCCCTGCAGGAGAAATACGACACGCTGCTGCGCCGCTGCAATGGTGGGATGTTGTCAGAGAAGCAAAAAACTGGCCAAACGCGCACACACTCGCCGGGTGTAAACACACAGAACGATTCCCAGCAGCCCGAGTACAAGGCCCTGTTTCAGGAGATTTTCACCTTTATCCAAAAGAGCCAAAAGGACCTGAAGGAGAACAGGATCAATCCCGGTCAGGTTGAATGAGGCACTGATCTGCGTCTATAGCTATAGAACTAGTATAGAGACCTTAAAGGTTTGATACGGCAGGTTTATCCCAGGTACTCTCTTGCTTTTATTGCCACTTTTATTACCTGGTGGCGAGTGTATATAAAGCACTTTTGTAAATATTTCTAAATGTTACTGTAAAAAAAAAGCTGTAAACTTAAATGCACTGTAACTGATCTCTGAAGCAAACATGTATTTATAGTGGAGTGAATCTCACAAAAACATTTCCAGGTTATATATTACTACATAATCAATAGGAAAAAATTGATATTAGCATAAATCAATACAATAAATAAAAAGTAAAATAGTAGAAAAATAAAAACACAATATAGCCTTTTGTGCAAATTTAAAAATGTCAAACTATGTTAATGAACATAATTTAACTATCTAAGAAGAATGTAATTAAATTGTAAAAGTTGTTGTAATACTTACAGTTGTGTACAGAAGTTTTACTTTGAAAATCACCCTGACCAGAAACAATTAAAAATCACTGTAAATTATAGGCAGAGAAGATGCAAACATTAGATGAACACAAATATGTATAGATGTTTTATTATTTAAATACATCATTTGTTGGTCTGCATTACAGTAATGTGAAAGAGTGCTTATTTGCCATGAAAATAATGAAATGCAATAATCATAATGATACAAAAATAGTCTTTAATTTTTATATTCTCTTTTGAATTTTGAAGATATATTTACTTTAGCTTTGTGCAATAAAGCCTAGTGTTTTAGTCATTACTGATCTGTGCATTTGTTGCATCGGTTAAAGGAATTCCATTCCATCTTAAAGATGTCAAACAGTTACTTAAATAATATTTTATTGGCACATGAACTTTGTGACACCAGTTTCAGTCTCAACCTTGTTAGTACCATTCATTCATAACCCCATAACAGGGCAAGTGTCTCCAGTCGAGTGTTTGCATGTGAACTTTCACCTGTATCAGTGCAAATGAGAAGACTGAACTTTATACGGCACATAAATGGACTTTCCACCCAGACATCGTCTTCAGTTCCAGAGGAAAGGCTGCTTCTAATCAAGGCCTTTGATAAGATTTGAGTGACGTCGCAGCATTAGGTAATGCATTTATCAGGCTGACATGCGCCGTCTGTTATCTTCAATACAGATGCATTGCACATTAGAGATAGCACTGGGTTGTATTTAAAATGGAAAAATTACAAAGGCATAATGTTGTAAGCTTAGACACTGGGTAGAATTTCAGGAAACGCACATTATAGAACGGACTTATTTTGAGACTTAAAAAAGAACCATTTCTAGCATATTGGGAGAAATATGAAGTACTGTAATGTAATCAGTAATCAATGATTGTGTATATGTAAATTACTAACCTCAAAAACAAATAGTATAGCCCTTGTTCTACTGATATATTTGTCCCTGTATTTCCTTAATACTACATAAAATATTTTCTTGAAAAATTGATCATAAAAATGAAGTATAATTTGACAGTTTCACATTCTAGTAGATTTTCTGCAGTTAACTGAGCATTAGTTTCTATCAAAGTGTTGGTTTTGTATTAGCCTTGCTCAATATTTTGTAATATAAATTAAGAACTATTTTAGTGTCCTTGTTACACATTTTTATTACAGTAATAACTGCAGATAATGCATAATTGCATGCAACTAAATCTTAACCAAAGCATATAGAAAGTTAATATGAACTAATTAACTAAGTATTATTTAGTATATAAATACACGGTAACAAGGACACCTTAAACTAAAGTGGCAGATTGCTTCAAAGCAGCTAAAAAAAAAAAAAGACAGGAAAGTGAACAAATACAAATAACAGTGTTAATGCTGTAGAATTGATCAATTATGAAATCAATTTCAGCTGTAAAGCAGCTCTGTTTAATTTTTCAGCTCAGTTTTTTTCACATTTTGTTCTTATCTGATAATGTCACTGCAGTTAAATCAATAATACTACTGAATGTAAATTGTCTTTTGTAGGACAAAATATAAAACAAGAACTTTTGAAGATGAGTTGTCAGTTGCAACGTTTATTCAGAATGACATACAACTAAAAAAGGTCAGATTTGGGGTTCTCTGCTGTTTGAGTGTGTGACTGTACAGACTTGGCAACGATGATCCAGAATATGAATATGTGGAATGATTAATAAACAGACTTTATGACAGTGAACGCTTTATATGCATGCGTGGAGGAGACACATGTGCATGTGAAGGTGATTTCAGTCATAATTATAAAGATTGCAAATCATACTGATAGAATATTTCCCCTGAATAACTAAGAGGCACTTTCTTTCACACCCAAACACAGTTTAGCAACTTGAGCAAAAATCCCAGATCACTTGCATGACGAGTCGCGAAAAAAAAATAAAAAAAGTGTAACCATTATGCATTTTTTATTTTCAGAAGAAATTAATTTTTAAATTGCTTCAGCATTTATGCAGAATGCCATAAACGGTCTGACATATAATGGACAAGACTGCAAATATAAATCCACTGCAAATGTCATTCAGAGGTTCACATTCCAATGTCAATCTCCCTTCAGGTCCAATAAATATTCATGAGCATTGATTCATATATTAGACTTACAGGGTTTGTCTGTTAGAATTGAGCTAAACTGCTCCAGAATCAACCAACGTTTTGTCCTTTTTTTTGGTTGTCAGAGCTGTAAACATTTCAACGGGAGCTTCATAGCCTTCATTTGACCCAATGAGAGCTGAGAAATTAATATTTCGGAGGATTTATTATAATCTAGTGGTCTTCAAATGTGTCCGTATCCTGCAGCCTGTTTTCTTTGGGTTACAGTAAAGTCATTCTTAAACGTGGGGCAAAATACCAAAAAAAAAAAACTCCTCAATATGCAATAAAATCAAGAAAACGATTGAACCAAACATCTTTTTTCAGTCAGCTAAATGTAAGAAACAAGGCCAAAATCTGCCGACAAGCTCCCAAAGGCCACAAGCAGGATAAAATGAGATGAATCATGATCTCCTGTCATTTTTATTAGCAATACCTACTTTCATATCAGGTCATAAAAAAGAAAGCAATAGAAAACCAGCATAACTGATCGTATGCGTTCAGCACACAACTCCTTTCCTCGTACTTCAATTTTCCACAATCGCAGGATCGAATGGATCTTCAGCCCTTTTCGTGAGATGCTCATGTGACCAGACGTAAGGGTTAACGGAGTGGGCGTGTCCCCGGGCCGGTGGTGTCAGCCGAGGGCAGTGATTGGTTGGTGTGTTGGCTCCGCGTTCACTCTCTCTGAACTCTGAGGGAGGGAGGCGTGTGATTGACAGGATCTGCGGCGCTCCGGCTCTCCTGTCAGGAGGGAACGGTTCCCTTCAGATACCACATCCCTCCCAAACTCATGCAGCACTCCTGAAGCAAACACAACACTGCTGTCAGCAGAGAACACATCACACTTTACTAAGGGTTAACAATGACCGGCACATACAACTTAAATGCTAACACTTTAGTACAGGGACCAATTAACTAGTTGCTTATTATCATGCCTATTAGTAACATATTGGCTGATTATTAGTGCTTATAAAGCACATATTCTGCAAGACCATATTCTTCATCCCTAATCCTACCAATACCTTAAAGGTGGGGTAAGCGATTTTTCAAAAGCGCTTTAGAAAACTGATTCGGGCCGAATAGCAAAACAAACTTGTAGCCAATCAGCAATAAGGGGCGTGTCTACTCATGATGTGGAGGAGAGCGTTCAGTGCACAGGACGGACATTAACCGAGCGACAGAAAGATAGAGATGGCGGATAAAAAAAAAAACAAAAGAGGAAAACGTCTGCGGAACAAAAGAAGGCTTAAAGGTACAATAGGAGATCTTGGAAAATGCTAACTTTAGCCTGATAGCACTGAAAGCGAACGTCCCACCCTTCCTGCAATCGCCGTCCAAAGCCACGCCCCCTGAACGCATTTACACTCACAGACCAGAGACAACATTACTACAATAGGCTACATCAGGTTCCCAATTCCAGCCCATGTTCCGAAGTGAAGTAAACTTCAACGGATTTACCCCGCTCAGGGAGTAGGGAGCAATGAACACTGTGTAGGGATCATATCGATCGGAACACAGTTCATGCACGTAGCTCACTTCTAACGAGCTGGCGCGAGGACTGGATTAACCGCTGGGCTACATCATGTGTCATTCACCAGTGAGAAATCTTTAAAAGTACTACAATACCAGGAAGGAAAATCGGATTGTTGATGTTTGTCTGCCATTCTCGCTCTGTCTGCACAGCGTGCGTGAACGCGCTGATGACGTATCCTGTATGCGCGAACCGGGTGCGCAGAGGAATGCTAATACATACATTGACAGGCAGGTAGGAAAGCATATTAAAACGCTCGGACCGAACGTTTTGATTAGACGAACATTTCTTGATCCTACACCTTCCACAGAATATATAAATACAGACAAATACATTTAGACCACTTAACTTAATGATTGCTATCGGGATGTGAAGAGACTTTCAACCAGCATAACAAAAAATGTTTCTGAAGACAATCACCTATTGCACCTTTAAAACTAACATTTTTTTAAATCTATAAACTAGTTGATGTCAGTAATTGATTTTGTTGGATCAAGTAGTCAACCATCTTGCCCACCCATACCTACTACTGTCATATATTCATTGCCTTCCAAGATAAACTACCATTCAAAAGTTTGGAGGCAGTAAGATTTTTTTTTAAATAAATTAATACTTTTATGCAGCAAGGATGAACTGAATTGTTCATTTATAATGTTACAATACATTTTAAATATTACAATTATTTCAAATAAATGCTGTTCTTCTGAACCTTTAAAAATCCTGAAAAGTGTATTATGGTTTCCACAAAAATATTAAGCAGCAAACTGTTTTCAACATCGATAATAACAAGAAAAGTTTTTTAAGTAGCAAATCTCAAGCATATTAGAATGATTTCTGAATGATCATGTGACACTGAGAACTGAATTAATTACTGCTGAAAATTCAGCTTTGCCATCACAGGAATAAAAGTACATTTTATAATACATTAAAGTAGAAAACAGCTATTGTACATTTTAATTATATTTCACAATATTACTATATTTACTGTATTTTAATAAAATAATGCAGCCTTGCTGAAATAAGAGACTTTCAAAAACATTTAACAAAAAAAAAAAACATAAAAAAAAATCTCTCACCAACCCCAAACTTTGGAACTGTAGTGCACTTCATTTTGACATCAGTTAGCATCAAAAGTTTCTTTCAAAATTTAAACATTAATCTGAGAATCTCAGAATGTCAGGTCAATTCTTTTCAGTCTTATCTAATTAAAACCAGACTCTTTCACCCAATATCTGTGCATTCTAAAATAAATAATTTGGTTCTAACAGATTTAGCTTAGCAACACTAATGTGCATGTCACACTATTGGTAACAATTATGAATTTTGAGTCTCTAGACAAAGAAAATGAGAGCAAGACAAAGACAGAAACAAAGAGAAAGACAGACATCATCTTGCGTCCATGTGCAGGCGTCGCATGCAATGCGTTTTTGACAGACCTCCCAGGCAACACCCTCACCACATTCGAGACAACATTGAAGACAAGATCAATAGACTGATGCTCCATAAAGTTCATAAACATTTATTGCCACCCTGACTGTCTGCATCTATAGACTGGACTAGACACATGACCAGTTACATCTTTACTATGTCAAAAAAAGTCCAAACTATGTGAATTACTAGCTACCAAGCATGCACTCCTTCACTAGCCTGTTTTGTCTCAGACATCTTGATATGGTTTTTTTATTTCTCAAAGGATTTATGAACAGGCCTTACAGACCGCAGTGGAAGTACTTTGAAGCCTGGGCAGCCTCCACAGCTTTAGATGAACATCACTGGTGTCACAGGGGAGA
>NW_015626872.1:1305961-1307118 GCF_001515625.1 Sinocyclocheilus rhinocerous
TAGATATGTATATATATCTATGGTGTAGACAGCATCACTGATTATAATGAGTTCTATAGTATTTTGTCGCGCCGCGCCACTCGCGTCCGGTGTAGACACAGTGTAAGATTTGTTTTGCTTTGTTTCGCAGAACTAATCGTTGCCTGCGTTGTGTACGTATGTGTGGGGCGAAGCCATCAAAATAGGGGCGAGACCATTTTGGGGTAGGGGCGTATTTGTTTTGGTGATTTCAAATGTCAACATTGGCTACCAGAAATCACTTACCCCACCTTTAACTTAACTACCTTACTAACTATTGATAAGTGGCAAATTAGGAGTTTGAGACAAAAGTGCGTCCAATTACTTAGGTGTTTTATTTTAAGGGGTATTTTTATTATTTTCCGCAGGCTGTTAATTGTAGCCTAAAAATATGCATTAATATGTAGGTGTTTTCTTTAATTTACGTAAAAATAAGAATAAGTGAAATTCATTTTATCATTATCTTTCTCTCTATCAACTTCTGAATGTTTAATTTTGTTGTACTACATTTATTTGATTTATTGCTTGTAATTTGTCATTTATTTATGGATTTACTTTATTTTTCTGTTTACTTAAAAGAAGGCTAAATTGATTTAAATATACATTGTTTTAAAAAATAAATTCAGACAATAACTTTGCTAAATTATATGTCTGGCATGTTGCATCACCTTTCTATTTGTTGTCATATGGGTGCAAAAAGTTTTTTTGGTGAAAATACATTTTTACACAATAGGTGATTTATTTTTACTTGCAATTTATTTATTCATTTTATTTTTCTGATGATCTTTATCTAACAATATATTTGAAAAAGTACTTTTTGTTTGTTTTTCCAAATAGTTTTAAGTGTAAAGCAATGTTTACTTAAATTTTTTTTTTTAAATAAATAAAGTTGACATGCCATTGTTTTTAATCAAACATACAAACAAACAAAAAAAGAAAAAAAAAAAAAAAAAGCTTTAATTTTTACGCTCAAAACAAACTTTACGCAAACAGAAACTTTACGTGTAAACAGAAATGCTTTTAGCTACTTTAGTTCAACTGTTGACAAGTGTATAACTAAGTTAAGCATGTATAATTACACACTTTCAATGCATCAGCCAAGAATTTGCATATTTGCACATGTATTTGCATCCTTAAAG
>NW_015626872.1:1307175-1309056 GCF_001515625.1 Sinocyclocheilus rhinocerous
AAAAAAAAAAAAAAAAAAAAAAAAAAAAAAAAAAAAACAGTTGACAGTTTATTTTTTAGCTGATTTATTGCTTGTAATTTGTTATTTATTTACTTTATTTCTGACTTTTTATTTGTTTGTCTAACACTTGGAAAAGGTTTTGGAAAAATGATGCTTACTTAATTGAGAAATACTAGAAGGTTATACACCATTGTTTTTAAAATGACAACAAAAACTAAATAAAATACGTATTTACAGTTAAAATGTTTTTTTGTAGCATGACAACTCTAGAATGAAGTATTGTAACGGCACCTTGAGCAGTCGATCCACATCTGTTTTGGTGACAGCGTCACCGAGCTCCTGCGTGAGGCGCGACTGGATCACGTTTCTTCTGACGCGATAGTTCTTCATGAAGATCTCGAACAGAACCTGCCGGTGCTGCGGAGAAAACAAAAGCATTCCCATATACTCAATCCCATATACACAATTAACATGCAAAAACCTGAAAATCAGCTCTCAGAAATCACCTTGTCGAAGGTTTCTCCGCTCTCCCACAGGCCAAAGACCTTCTGCTCGTCTGTCGCAGCGTTGCTCTGAGGAGGAAACTACACACACGATCACACATCAGACAGACCTGGACAAGACGATGACTCCGTGCATATTTAGCTTTAAGGAACATTGTGCATGATTTTAATCCTTTTTCATTTGGCCATTTATTTTAAGTGCATGTTAGTTGCATCATTACTAACAATTTTGTAGCGTGAAACCTTTTCAGTCTAACTGAACAAAAACACCCTTTTAAGCCATTTCAGAGCAATAAATATACAGAATATTTTACAGATGTACGTAAATTTCAGACTTTATCACCCAGCCCTAGACAGCACCAATTTCTTGAGAAAGTTAATTCGGCTCACAGTTCAGACAATTTGGAGACACAGTTACAATGCAACTAAGACACTGTAAAGAAATGCATTCTAACTATATTTATAAGTATATCCTGACATCAGGATATACGTGTTGTTTTAAGAATCAAAGAGACAGGAACACATCATTCAGACTCTCAGAAATGATTCTGGACTAATCTGTAAAGAGCTTTAACTCCATTAGGAGTAGTTACACTGTTTACCAGCTACACACACACACACACACACACACACACACCCTTAATCCAATTAACCTTAAGAACAAAGGACCAGACCAAATCTTAAAATCAAACACATTATCTTAATGAGCAGGACAGACATAGACTTAAGTCGGTTAAAGACATAAACTAACAGAAAACAGTTCACCTCTTTTTAGAGGCGCTCACATCACGGAGTATATTAGTACTGGTCAATACAGGAACATCATCAAAATATAATATTAAGATATCTGACCAATATTGCAAGACATAATATATAACAATAAATTTCAAAAATTAAAATTATTCAATCTGAAAAAATGAAATTATAAATACAAACAAACTTTTGGCCACATATATGGCATGCGCGTGCTGACGCATGTCCGTGTTAACATAAGCAGCAGCGCCATGCGCATGCATTGTTCACATGAACCGGAAGCCAGCGCATGCGTTGTGATACTCTCTCCACAATTTTGATGATTTTCACCTAAATTTGACAGCCCTCAGAATATTTTCTGCTATTAATACATGAACATGTATATCAAAACAAAGAACCGAGCCTCTGCTTTTAAACAAACAAAAAAACTATTTTATTCTATCTTCATGTGCTCATGTTTTATCACCACTTGAATGCAGATAAGTTTAATCAGAAATACATTTTGGACAAAAAATGCATTTTTATCAAACTAGTGCATTTTCAAGCAAAATACACGGATTGCCGTAAAAACTCGTCTTTGGCCGGTAAACATTGTCTCTTAAATGACGAGATCTCTCGTCAATGG